>NC_089781.1:51938726-52008726 GCF_040412425.1 Macrobrachium rosenbergii | reverse complement strand
AAGCATGTACTGGGAAAGTACAAGGGGTTTTATAAAGCTTGTTGACTCGTGGTTTGATACATTCAATTCAAGGGTGCCTTTTGACAGAAAAAACTCTAGACATGCTTATGGGTTGCAATTGGCTGCCCAAAATAAAATCCTTGACACCATGAAATCTACTGCAGAAACAAAAAGTAATAAGATATATCAGTTCCAGAAGGGCCTCATTGTGTCATTGCCAAGGCTGTATGATACGTTGAAAAGTAAATATAATGTGTCGCACATAATTACATCTAGGCTTAATCAAGATGGTATGGAAAATATGTTTGGCTGTCTTAGACAAATGGGTGCAACCAATGATCATCCAACGCCAGTTGAAGTAAAACACAGAAAAACGTCCTATTTACTTGGCAAAGAAGCCTCTATAACTGGAAACAATTGTAGTTCAGTGAAGGAGTGCGATTCTTCAAATATGTCGGAAGGAATGTTCAGTCAAGAAGAAAGTTGTGAAAATAATGGTTTAAATGAAACTGAGCTTGAGAAAGAACTTATGATCTCTGCAATGGTGTTTGCCTCTGCTGCAGATGAGAAAATGCCAGAAGATGAGAAAATGCCAGAAGAGTCAGACAATGCTTCTTGTGCCATTTTGCAAAATAATGCTAGGCCTACCTGTGAAAAGAAGAATAAATACTATTTTATACGATGTTTCTGTGATCTTACAACACACTAATTAAAATTGAGCACAAGCCATCACTGATCAATAATATTTTAAAATCATCCCTGGCAAAGAAACACTTTGGAGAGAAAATGTTGCAGACAAAGGTGGGGAGGACTTAGCTATGTTGGTCTGAGACAAGACTGCATGGCATCCAAATTTCTTGAGTATCAAATTCTGGATGCAAACTTAAAAAAAACTAAATGGCACATGGATCAGTCCCTATTGCAGTGGAGCAGCATGAGGATAAATTAACGGAAGTGCTGAGTTTTTTGAAAATTTCTTGAGTTAATGGAAAACTTTTGGCACATGGATCATATTGAAAAACTGTAATTTTTTTTTATTGAAATGTAATATTTTTTTTTGCCAGATGTCGGATGTTTTTAGGATGAGAGTGCTGAACGCCCAAATTGCATCGAATAGGCAAAAAAAGAAAAATATAAGTAAATTAACTAAATAATGGTATGTCAAATACTATTTTTTTTATAATCTTCCGGTCTTGCTTAGTATTTTTTGTCAAGTATATCGTTATCTATGTATGCTAATTTACTAAATAATGTATATATTGCAAATAAGCTTTTGTAAATAAATGTCAAGTCAAACTCTAATAGAATTCTTTTTTTTAAGTCCTATCAAGCATACTCATTTAAAATTTTTGTTATATATTAGAAAGCAGAGGTTTATGTGAATTCAAAAGAACGCCCAAATGTATACAAAGACAACAGATTGAGAGGGAGCTACAAATAACTGACCATATGATAAACTTCTGATCCCCAACAACTCCGACCTAAGGAAATTAAAGTTGCTCCCGAGGTACTTAAAAGGACAACCCTTCTTGACTGCTCCGACCCTGAGTCCCTGGCCTCCAGGTGACGGATTAAAATACCCCACAACCACCCCAGCGACCAAATCCTTGGCTCATACGCAGATATTCATAAAATTTGTCATCACACATTTGAGACTCTTTATAAAGAGCATAAAATTCACTCCGTTCCATTCTTCAGTTGTTAAAATCATGCATCCAGACTTTTTGTTTCTGGTATTTCATCTAACTTCACGGAAGTATTTCCAAATAAGAATAGGCTGCTATTCTTAACAAATGTGATGATGACATGTCTGGTACACTGACGGTCAGCTTCGACTTGATGCAGTATAGTGGCGAGTCTTCGGCAGCTCCATTGTGGCCATGCAGAGCTCTGACGCTGCCGCTATTTACACGAATTCCTTTTGAATGAGGCTCTTCCAATAGGCTAAGTGCCTCAATAGCCTACTCTTCGTAAACAAGTCAAATTTTTATTCATTTGATGGTAAAACCTTCTTTTAAAAAAGCGTGGATGGACTAACGGATGAGTAATTAGGATGGACATAAATAAAGTTTGTCGACGGAAAAACCGTCTCGTTTTCATGGTTCCAACTTGGAATAATATGGGGCTAATTGACTCATTACATATTCAGTTTCCAAGGATTGAGGCGGATCGATGAAACACACATCTTCCTAAGGTGAGCGTTTATTCAGGACTGACTGACACAAAAGGGTTTTACAAAGTGGACCCCGTAGACAAAAAAAAAAAAAAAAAAAAAAATGAATGTTGCACGTTACAGTACTGCCAACTGTTGCAAACTCACAACACACTCCCTTAATCGAGACATTCATGTTACCCAACTCCCATTCCCCTTACACATTTGACATGACTGTGCATTTAGACCCTTAGTGAGTACATCAGCCAACATATCTTTGGTTGACATACGGCACAGAGACACTTTCTCAAATCTACACAACTCTCTTATATAATGATACCTCACATCAATATGTCTGGTTCTGACATGGAAGCCTTCACGCTCAGTCAGCTTCAGTGCACTCATATTGTCACTATACATCAAAACACTCCCAGATCTACTACACAATTCAAAAAGAAAACCTCTCCGAAACACTGCTTCTTCACATGCATGGGTAATGCTTACGTACTCCGCTTCAGTACTCGACAACGCTGTCACTTCCTGCTTTCTACTTTCCCTCCCAACTAATAGAACCATTACAGAGTTTAAAAACATATCCTGACACAGATTTTCTCCCTTCCAAGTCATTTGCAAAAGATGCATCACAAAAACCTATCACATCATTTTCAGATTTTGAATAATTAATTCCAAACTCCATACTTTCTGTAGATATCTGAAAATCCTTAGAACAGCATGCCAGTGCTCCTTATCATAACTATCATTGAACTGACTCAAGTAATTCACTGCATAAGTAATATCAGGTCTAGTACATAGTGACAAATACAATAATCCACCAATCGCTTGTTGATATGGCACATCTTTGGGACAGTCTTTACTTTTACCTAACAACAGACCACTTTCAATGGGAGTCTTAGCACTAACACATTCTAGCATTTCAAATTTGGATAAAAGTTTTTCACAATAGGCTCTTTGGTCCAACTTGACACTCTCTTCAGTCCTTGTTACTCTCATGCTCAGACATTCAGAAACTTCTAAATCTTTAGTAGAAAAATTGCTACTCAGGGCACTTTTCAACTTTTCAACATGGCACATATCATTAAAAAATATAAAAAATTCGTCAACATAAAGTGCAACAATGACAGGTTTGGCTCCTTCCCTCCACACTTAGACACACGGTTCATATTTAGACTGTTTGAAACCAATTCCAACCAGAATGATATGCACTTTCTCATACCAACATCTTCTTGCTTGTTTGAGCCCATACACTGCCTTATTCAGTTTGCACACTTTGCTATCATCTGTTACAAAACCTTCAGGTGGCACATGTATATTTCCTCTTTTAAGTCACCATTTAAAAAGGCTGTAGAAATGTCAACATGGTGAATTTGTAGATCAAGTTTAACAGACAGAGAGAAGAAAAGTCTCAGCATACTGTATATAATAACTGGGCATAGGTATCTAAAAAATCGATACCATATTTTTGTGAGCACCCCACAGCTACCAGTCTAGCTTTGAACTTAGCAACATCCCCATCACAATTCCGCTTAATCTTGAAAACCCATTTACATTTTACAACATTTTTACCAACAGGCTTCTCAACAAGATCCAACACATTATTTTCTATTTAAGACTGAATCTCTTCATTCATAGCTTTTTTTCCAGTAAATACTATCTTTGCCTTCCAGGGCCTGACTAACAGTATTTGGTTTAAAGTGGTCATCAAACACAGCATTACAATACAAAAATGCAGTATGCATCTCAAAATCAAGAAACTCTTTCCTTTTTCTGTCTCTCAGTGGGTACCTCCTATTTTGCACATTTTCACTAATTTCACCACTAATTTTCTTACCTATACTTTCCCCCTCGAAGTCCCCATGTTCAGCATCACGGAAATCATCATCTTCCCCATCAACAGGAACTTCCTCTACATCATTTCCCTCGACCAAATCGCCCACTGGGCAATAAACAACATTACTTACATCTGTCACACCTTCAGAGCACATGGTAAACTTACCTTCATCAAACTTGACACTATGCTCAACAGAAATACCCTTTGGCTTATCAGGATCAAACAAGCGATACCCTTTGCTCTCTTTGTCATACCCAACAAAGATCAAACACTTACTTCTTGCATCCAGCTTGTCACCTCTCACCTGTTTAGGTACATGCACATATGCATCACAACCAAAAACTCTCAAATTAGAATATTTCACAGGCAGTCTGGCGAAGCTCCCTTCAGGAATACAATTATTAGCACCAGTATGGGGTACTTTGTTCTGAAGCAGTATTGACAGCTTCTGCCCACAATTTCTTTGAACATTGAGCATTAAACATCATACTTCTAGCTGCCTCAAATGTTGACCTATTTTGCCTTTTGGCAACACCATTCTGCTCAGGGGTATACCTAACAGACCTCTGCTGTACAGTTCCTTTACTCTTGAAAAAAGAATGCACATCATTAATCATAAATTCACCTCCATTATCAGATCTGAAAACCTTCAGTACTTTTCCTTTCCGAGTTTCACATTGAGCAATATATTCCATAATTCTGTCCTTGGTTTGTTTCTTATTCACTAAAAAATAAGCACTGACAAACTTAGAATAATCATCAACAATTGTAAGCACATACTTGGCTCCACCAAAACTCTCAGGAAGTGATCCACATAGATCCGCATGCACAAGATCTAAGATCTCCAAAACTTTGGGTGAAATTGAACGTGGAAAACTTTGCCTTGATTGCTTACCTAAAGCACAAGCAACACACATGCCATCATTTACATTTGTAAATTTCACATCATCCGAATGAGAACACAAACATTTCAATTTTTGTCGACCAACATGCCCTAATCTTTGATGCCACAGATCATAATCCTGAACATTACTAACTTAGTGTCTGGTTTTCCATCAAGAAGATACAAACCATTCTGTCGCCTTCCAATACCCAAAACTGAACCACTAACAACACAGTCATCAGCATCAAGAAATTGATAACCTTTCGACGAAAACAGGACATTAATACCACGATCAGTACATTGACTCACCGACAACAAAGTAGTACTCAAACCAGGAACATAGAGTGTGCCTGACATCTTATTAATTGAATTATTTGATGACAACTTTATATCACCTGTACCAGCAACTCTTAATCTTCCATTGTCATCAACAACAACATCCTGATCAAATTCACAATCTTTGTGATTCACTAGAGATTTCTTGTCCGGTGGTACATGTCCTTCAGCACCAGAATCTATCACTATCGCACTCTCAGTCAGTCGTGCAGACAAAGCGTCTTACCATCACCATCACTTTTCTTGTCAGATTTCTTCTCACCAGCAGGCGCCTCATAATCCTTCGGCTTAGGACACTCCTTGATGGGATGCCCCTTTTTGTGGCAGCGCCATCAACGCATATTGGATGTGTCCTTCTGTTGGTTGTTATTGTTACCCTTCTTGCCAGGAGACTTCTTGTTAGTAAAGAAAGCAGCACGATCGCCAGACTCAGCACCAGTGACATCCCTACACTGACTATCGTCCAGTAGTTTGGTGATGACAGTATTCAAAACCATATCCTTTTCCCCAGCACACAGAGTCATGACCAAACTGTCAGACTCACTAGGCAACCCTTGGAATATCCTGGCTATCAGGTACTTGTCCTTAACTTCTCCCAGACTTTTCATTTCTTGCCCCAGAGAAGTGATGTGTGCAAGATAGTCCTCCATATCACTGAAATCCTGAAACCTTGCCTGGCTCATGGCTCCAACCAAATATACATACCCCCAGTGGCCTTTGGTTTCAAATTTCGTTTTCAGAGCTTCGCATGCCTCTTTAGCTGTTTTTGCACAGTTCACGTACAGATAATTTTGAGGGTCTACCATGAGGCACATGTCGGCAAGAGCTCATTCTTCGCGGCGCTCCTTCCCATCTGCTGTATCGGTCCCTTGCACAGCCGACCACAATCCCCGTCTTCTTAAATAGTTAGTCATGAAGAAATTCCAATTCTTGTAGTCTTCTCGGCCTTTCAACTTCATGATTCCGAAGCCGCATGGGCCCGAGCCGGGTTCACCCATCTAGAATCACGTAGTCCAATAGCACCTTCAATCTCTTGTCGAAATCAGTATCTGTTCTTCTCAATTAGCTTCTGGGCCCATAACCTGTGATGATATGGGGCTAATTGACTAATTACATCTTCAGTTTCCAAGGATTGAGGCGGATCGATGAAACACACATCTTCCTTAGGTGAGCATTTATTCAGGACTAACTGACACAAAAGGGTTTTACAATGTGGACCTCGTAGACAAAAAAAAAAAAAAATGAATGTTGCAGATTACAGTACTGCCAACTGTTACAAACTCACAACACAACTTTCTAATACATTCAGTTCATCTAATCATTCCTTTGCACTTTTGACGAACAACTTTAGCCTTAAAAAAAGGTTTCATAGTTCCAGAATACTTTAAAGATTAAAGTAATAATTTTTCGTTGGAGGTCGACATCAGTCTTTTAAGAATTTCCATATTTGTATCGGGGATGAAAGCCAGGTCAAGCAGTCACAACAGCAAAGAAAACATGAGCGCGCACCCTCGCATGACTAATAATTAACCCTAAAGAACGTATCGAACATAATACCGTTTCTGCTGACTATGTGATTCCACTGGGATATCACTTCCCCACTGGATGCTTCTCACGAGACGCAAATGTGGAACTCTGATATGGTGGCCACAACAGACGCCCGACTTACAGTAGTATGTCCTCGTAAATTCTAGAGAATCCCCCTCTCTTTTTATTATCACACCTTCTCTCCCTCTCTCATCATCATCATCATCATTTAATCTTTATTTCGATGTCCTGTACACACGAGAATTGAGAACAGATTCACTGACCTCGTTACAAATGGTACTACCATAAACCACCATTGGATCTTAGACTTTTCCTTAACAGTCAGAGGTTTATATGTACGTGGTTATGGCCTCTCTCGCAAGTGCTCTGATGGTCATTACGGTTTCGCCAGTTACCATTGCTTAGAGATTATAATTAAAGGTTATCTACTTCTTCAGTACTTCTCTCAGTCACTGAATATTTCCTTTTGGACTTGAATGATATACAAATAATACTTCTATGCAAGGGTTGCACAGAACTCTCCCGCAACTCTGGGGTACCTTGAAATAAAGCTGTGTATCTCGCCTGCCTCTTCTCTCGTACCATAGTGTTAATGCAAGAGGAGCCTTCGCCTCCCAGAAGGTAAGAAGCGAAAAAGAAGAAACCTTTAACCCTCTTCCGTTTGTCAACGTATTGTTGAAATATCTTCGTTGCTATTTCTCAGCGGCTGCAGTCTCGGTTCCGAAATTTATTTGCTTCCAATAAACATATTTCTTATTGAGACAATAACGAAGAACAAGTTATTTTGCTTTGCAACCGCTTTTCTGTAAGTTTATTCATACACCCAACAACATTTTTGTCTACTCACCTTCCGCCATTCCCTCAATCTTTCTGGCTCACCAGACAAAGTTATTCACGTGTCTAACATACATCCACGTTAAGAATGCTCAGAAAAAGAAAATTTCTGTACAAAAGTAGAAGCACAGAAACAACAAGAAGTCTTAGAAAAAAATAACAGAAGTTAACTAGTCATTTTCATGTCAGAGATCACAAGAATGATTAATTTTCGCTGAATTCAAAGAAGCAGTGCATAACCATGGAAACACGTTGAGGAATTGAAGGAGATTGTAGTTAACATAAAAGCTTCTCCCACGAACGGGCGGCCCTCTTTGCTCCAGGCAAGACGGTGTTTCTGTCTGGTTTGGTTCAGTTTGTTCATTTCGATACGTTAACTTTGAGTTCCAACCTCTCCCCGCCCCTTTCCTCTAGGACACGCCGTCATGTACAGTAGATACGGCACTGCATTTATTTAGTACCATTATAATGGGTCCCTTTCTCTTTCTCTCTTTCTCAAAACACGTGGAATACACATCGAAGAGCAGCTGATTTTTTGTACTGTACGTTTACAACAAAGATTAGACCCATAGACGTCACTACTGACGGTTTAAAAACCGCTGACTGAGCTGCACAGAAAATGTTATGGATGGAATTAATGTTAAAACGATTTAATTTTGTCAGCAGATAGCAGTGTTCAAGTGAGTTTTCCTTAATAAGTGAAAAGAAAACCACTGACTTAAGGTTAGGGAACAAAATTTTTGTAAAAACAATGTTTATATATTTTGTTCTTTATTTTGCAATAATTCCAGCAGAACTTACAGTAGATGATCTTTTTCTTTTACATGCCCTCCCTTCATTCCAAGGCAGATGCTCACCTTTCCCTGTCTTCTTCTTCTTCTTCTTCTTCTTCTTCCGTAAGTACTGAGACGAGGCGCAGCAACGGCAAGAGAACCGCTATTTTCCTTCACCTGTCTACGAACCCTTCGGAGCTCCACGCGACGCACTTCCCCAATGATTTTACTTTGTTTGCTTCTTTCTGAACTCAGTCTCTGCAATTCATTTCTCTCTCCGGAGGGAATATCAGAATTATTCCCAAAGTGATTTTAAGAGTTATTCATATGGGAGTAAACAATTCTAAATGAAATAAATCATTAGTTTGCAAGAGAAAAATGGGTGGCATAGCCATGAATAACGGTACTGCATTTTCCAAACATTAATTATTATTATTATTATTATTATTATTATTATTATTATTATTGTTGTTGTTGTTGTTGTTGTTATTATTATTGCGGAAGAAGACCCTCTCTTAAACCAATTTCACGAAACAGAATGGCCGTCTGTATGTTGCTGAGTTTATTTAGCAGTTATTCAATTTGTCTAATGAGTTTCTTCGACCCAGCAGGTAAATCATGAGAGTTGAGCATATATATAATGCGGCTGCTGCTACAAAGAGACTCGTTAGAGGAACTGAGAAATTGCAATATAATCTCCACGGCATCCATACGATCAGTCTATTTAATGAAGTTTTCTGTTATTATTATTATTATTATTGTAGTATTCTAAAAAAAAAAATGCTGTAAAGAAAGGAAGTAAAAGAAACTATAATATACTGAACTCCATTTCCTAAGAAAATGAAATAGAGCAAATGAGGTCTCCGGCAAAACCATAAATAAGGCACCAACGTTAAGGGGAAGATTTCAGTGGCTAAACAGATGTGGCAGGGCTGCTTTTTCTTGCAGGCAAGAGCCCGTGCCAGCACAAGGCTGGCTTCATCTAACACGAACGCTGCTTTTTTTTCTAGCCCCCCTGCCCCCCGCCCAGTCCCGGCGATCTTAAGGTGTTTGATGCTCTATATATAATTCTATAAGTGAAACTGACTGCTCTAGACTCGTACGCTATTAACCCGGTATGTATCCACGTACACGTCACCTCCGAAGTGGTAGTACTAAACATGGCGGAAGCTCAATGGGACCCTCGGGGATCAAAGTATTACATATATATTACATATATACACCCATTTCTATATATTTCTATATATTAATGAATGGTATCTTTGATCCCCGAGAGGCTGGTGCTAAACACGGCGTCCCATTGAGCTTCCGCCATGTTTAGTAGGCTACTAGCACCTTGGAGGTGACGCGTAGGATACATATCGGCTTAACACCGACTCGCACCTTCTCTATTGACGCCCATCGCATTCCCATGCTACCGCACCACGAATACCACAACCACCATAACAGTTGAGAGACATATGTACATATAGGTACACACACACACACACACACACACACACACACACACACACACATATATATATATATATATATATATATATATATATATATATATATATATATATATATTTAGTTGTATCCCACATAGGAAAATGAAATATGTAAATGGTTAGAATATGACTACACACACATCGAGATATATATATATATATATATATATATATATATATATATATATATATATATATATATATATATATATATATATATATATATACACTTACACACATACTGTATATATATATATATATATATATATATATATATATATATATATATATATATATATATATATATATATATATATATATATATATATATATATATATATATATATATATATAAACATACAGTTTGTACCAGTGACATTTCTCAGAACACAACACATATTGTACGTGTGAACATGGGTGTAGCCAGTCCAATACCTGCCGAGGGACAGTTCAAGATATAAAGTCAACATCATCAGTCATGATTCTATGGAGAAGTGCATAAGGAGAGAAAATCGAGCACCAGACGCAACTGTCGTCCGAGGGTTGCTGTGGATGTGATGCTCCTCTTGCAAGGTCTCTCCCTTTCGATCGTTTCTGTTAACTGGACAAACCCTCGTAAATATTTTTTGTCTCTTTCAGATCTCAGTTATGAATTTGGCGCTCCCTTCCTTCTTCATGAAGTACAAAAAAATTAAAAAAGAAAAAAACTGGATGTTACGATATGGAAACTGAGAACGGACTGATGTTACATTATAATGTTTCCTGGACACAGGACAGCGTTATTTTTGAGCTTGATCTCCCCCTGTGTACGTGCTTCGCACACGTCCGTTGTGACATTACTCAAATGTCATATATAATATTATATGAGTAGGGGCAACGTGAAGTTTTTGTTTTTGGTATAGAATTTGTTGTCTTTCGTCTTCGAGGGAACGTCGTTTATGGCAATGAAGTGAACGTTTAGCTCGTCACAAGATTGTTTTGTGTTCACGTCCGTTTAGGCCTACATTTAGATTTGTTTTCTCTTCTTGTTCATATTTCAGGAAATGAAGTCTTTCAGTATTATTTGATTACCCGTTGTTGGCAGAGCCTATTATTATCTTGGTTAAGGCATTTCATGATTTTAAAGCAACATTGATGATTATAAAATACCTTTGGAGTAAGAGCGAGATTCCTGGTTGTGATATGTTCTCAGTCTAAAAACAAAAGACTTGCCTAATCAGTTTGTTCTGAGCCTCATGCAAAAGCAATCTGCGTGGGACTTGGAGGTCGTTCGTGCGCCTTCCATCCACTCCTTCCTTCCTTTCTTCCTTCCTTCCTTTCCGTCTCTTCGTCAGTAATGAAAACGTTTCCAGGAGAGTCAAAAACGTTATCAAAACAAGCAGGAGCTGTTTTCAGGTGTTCTGTACCAGAGACTTTGGATTAATCTTGGACGTTCATCAGCTGTGGCTGAAGCAAGTGTCGAAAGACCAAACGCGGCGCGACAGCAAACGCTGAACTTCGGTCAATTTGATTTGTCCTCGCTCGGTAAGTGGAAAGCTTGAGGATGAACTTCGCTTGCGATCCACATTCATAGCAATTCTTGCTCTTCCGGTTGTTGATTCCCTTTCGATTGAGGGATTATTCTGTTCGCGTCAATATGCACGAGATGTCGTGTACTCATGCAGGACTGAGCGTGAGGTGTGTCATTGTTCATGAGCACGCCAACGGAAAGGTCCATCCACCAACATGCACTTACGGTACTTCTACTACCGTCGGCTGACTTCGAGAACTTGCTGGGATGCATAGCGTAGTAATGTTGGCTTGCCGTCATCCAGCTTTGCGTGTCTGTGAATTCTGTCAATTACCATTTCCTGTAGGTTATGGTGTCTGGCTGCACGTGGCTAAAGGTTTCACCTGCGAACTTTGTCACGCTTTTGCGCTCGAATGAAGCACCTTTTCAAAGTGGCATGTTTCCTCCTCTTTGGAAGCCATGAGGCACATTCACTTCTGTGCCAGTCTTTTTCTGCTTCTTCTTCTCCAGTAGAATAGACCTTTACTTTTATATGAGGTCCACATAAGACCAGTGCTCTTTAGAAATGCTCTCACGGAAAAAGGCTCGACTTCCTGTTGATCTACTGTCCCTTAGGAAAGGACCAGTCTACTAATTACCTGCACAAATGCCTGAGAGCTCACCTTATTACTTTTGCTTACTGGGAAACTTCCAAGAAACCCGCAAAGAAAAAAACCATATGAATATAGATCAAATTACGTCAAAGTTTATTACGCCTTTGCGAACGTGCTTATACACACACACACACACACACACACACATATATATATATATATATATATATATATGTATATGTATATGTATATATATATATATATATATATATATATATATATATATATATATATATATATATATAATTTTTTTGCACGTGTATATATATATATATATATATATATATATATATATATATATATATATATATATATATATATATATATATATATATATATATATATATATATATATATATATATATATATATATATATACACACACACACACACACTGACAGAGGGTGATAGGTATCACGGAATTCGTGGTCAAGCAAGACCATAAAATCGTGCAAAAAAAAAAAAAAATTACATATTAACTACATTTACAATTAAAAAGAGACTAGCCAGCCATTAATAATGAAATATAATAAAACTAGATATTAAGAGGACAGGAAACCATCTGTCACCGTTTTGAATTATTTTCCGATCGAGGATTTAAATTGACGCTGCTGCTCTGAGTACAGCGTTTCCACTGCAAGAAGCAGACTGCTACACTTCTTCCTGCCAGTCCTTGGAAATAAACTTGATCCGCGGGGGAAACTACGGCGCTGCTGCCCCCCTCGACTGCCCAGCAGCTCCCAGCTTGAGCTGCCCTGCCCAAGTACGAGCTCTCTCTCTCTCTCTCTCTCTCTCTCTCTCTCCCTGCAGGTGGGTTTCATTGCACCACCTCAGGGGCGGCCACACCAGAGCACTTCAGGCCGCCCTTACTGTGCAACTTGTCAACAAATAACAAGGGCCAGAGAAGGTCATCAGGTGTTCGTTCTCAAGGCTTAGAAGCATATGTGTGGTAAGTTCTTGGAGAACTCGTTTATAAAATGTATTGAAATACAAAATTTGTCAATAATAGTGTTGGTTTATTTTTTTAAGAAATGAAGAGCTGACTTTACTAGTTGTTTCTCCATGCTTTAACAACCTTTTCTCTACAACACTGAAGACGGCTTTATGAAAGTGGTCCAGTAGGAGGAAAAATAACTATTGAAACGATGTACTGAAGATGACCGACCACCCATTACTGAAAGAAGAGCAAAAAGTAAAGTAAACAATTGTCCTGTGGCTTTCATGGAGCTTCTGACGAGTCTAATTGTCAGTCAAAACGAGACGTTTATCAGTACATGAGCGCTGTTTGTTTCGCTTTCCGATTCATTCGCACACTCATGATCGGCGAGGCTCATAAATCAGGCTACTCATGAATTCTGTTGCTGGAAGTCACAACATTTCCTGTAGTTTGCTTGGGAGTTCTGACGATTCTTGGACACTGCTGCCATTGGATTAAGGTCAGGGAATTGTGGCTCACGGCATTTGTGGCCGAATCACGGTTTTTTCAGACCGTGAGCTGAGTGTGCTCTTGCTCTTGAGAGCTGAGCGCGTCTCCGGAGAGACCTTTGATTTTGAGGAATGATTAGGTGGACGCGTATCGTGACATCTCTGCAGAAGAAAACCAATCACAGTGACGTGATGCATCAAATGCGTCGAAGGAGCCACATTGATATATATACAGTACTCGTGACGCTCAAAATATTAAACTTCTTAAGTTTGAATAATTAACAACAATCCTACTAATCAGACCAATAAAGTCACGAAATAAGTCTTATTTCTGTTTTCCTGAACAGTTTGAAGATAACCAGAAGATTTTATGAGAGTTCTATAGATACCCTGGCCCCCATGATATTCAGACCAGCCTCCGCCTCCGTCCCCTAGCTGTGAAGAAATAGAACTTCCCCCCGCCCACCCGCCCCGCGCCTCTTAAGACCTTCCGTCTAGCACCAGTAGTAGATGACAAGGGAATAAATCACACAGATCCAGAAAGTACAAGTACAGGATACACTCTAAGTTAAAGACTTAAACTTATAGTTTCCTACCATCAAATTCAGTGCATACCCTACAAATCCCCCAACTAACCTAACAGCAAAAGCAAGCAATTTTGTAGATAAAGCAGACAAATTATGGCAGGAGACGGAAGAACAAGTCAAGAAACGGCGGCCCAACCCAATTACAGCACCGACTCTCAACCCGTCCACCTTCTGAGGATTGGTCGCTGAAAGGAGATGGACGAAAGCTGCTGTACAGTGTAAGCTTTGTCATTCTTTCCAAATGTATTTTAACATCGGACATAAGGAAATCTCTGCTGATGTAACAGCACTACATTTTGGGAAGCCTTATTTTATTTGTGAGAAGTGCAGGCACCTTCCTTTTTGTCCACAAATGAATATTATTATTTCATATATTGCAAAATTTGGCCTTACAATCATCAGCTGTGTTCTAATTTGACACAAATGTAGCGTTGATATATTCTGTCCATCTGTAAATCTGGCTTCTCGCGAAAGAAGGAAAGGCGTCATTTTGCTCCGATCTCTTCAGTGCCGTCAGGCACAGCAATGACCACCAAGTTTTCAGGGTTGGATCATCGTGTTTGGATCTCCCACTCAAGTCAGCAGGTTGCGCCAAGAGCTGCTTACACGGAAGGTGTACGTGGTCAGTGGCAATAGCGATCCGAGACTCAGTCTGAGGACCCGATTTGATCCTCGGAATGAATTCTCTCGATCGATCATTGAGGTGAGCATTGTTGTGAATGAAACCAGCAATTGTACATCTGAAGGAGTCATCCCTTCTATATATGTGTGTGTGTGCGCGCACTCGCGTGTATGTGTGTATTTCTCTTCGAAAAGGTTTTGAGCACTTTCCGAGTGGAGATAGATCTGGAATAGAACGCACCCGCATCCCTGAGACACGCTAGACCAGGTTTGCATAAAACTTGGTGTTCTGTATCTGAGATCATCTGTAACCATTCTCCTGAAAACCAAATGAACTTCAGCTGCAATCATTCAAGATGCATCAGAACAGACTGATGGCAAATACTCAAGAGGGAGTGATGCTGCCTCTTCTTCTCAAACCGTGGTGTTTGGAGGCTGAAGTATTTTAAGCCTAGCAGGGCACACTGAACTTGTTTGCAAGATCAAAACAAAGAATAACACTGCCCCACTATCTTAGTGTGTGAAGCAATACATAAGTACTAAATATCTTCATCGTGATGAACCTCAACCATTATATTATTAAGAAAAGCCTTGTGAAAAAGTAATATTTAAAATTTACTAAGTAGGTATCATGTAAAATCATTATGATAATTAACATCAAGGTTAAAATGAGGAAATTGGAACTAATTTTTTTATTTTATTTTATGTTTTAAATATGATTATACTAATAAGAAATAAAATTCAAAATATGCAATATGTACAATTTACTATGTTGTTATAATGTAAAATTATTATTGTATTGTGTTAATATTAGAAAAATTGTACCCTTACCTAAATAAAATTGTGGATAAACCACACTTGACATTACTCTTACTAATATTTCACTTTCTAAACTATTCCCTACCATGGTTAGCTAAAACCCATCTTACCTATCAGCTAAAAAAAAAAAAAAAAAAAAAAAAATCAGTTACGAAAAACTGTAATAATTCAAAGAAAAGAAATCCTCAAAGAGAGAGAGAGAGAGAGAGAGAGAGAGAGAGAGAGAGAGAGAGAGAGAGAGAGAGAGAGAGAGAGAGAGGAAACAAAACTTCCCCCAAACTGCACGAGTCTGTCAATTTTATTAATGACATTTGTAGATCTATATGAATGAATTTCCTTTAGATTCACAAAGAAGAGAAAATGAATGAGCGTCGCGGTTTCAGTTTCGCGCAAGAGAAGAGATGAAAAGTCATCATTCCTTTCTAGTAAAATCATTTGGAGCAAAATGATATTTCAGTATTTTTGCTTAAAAAACAGTTGCTCTGTAACCTTTTTTATTACCTACAAAAGAAACATTTTTCGCCTCAACTTCATGCTTAAATGGATGTGAGCACACATGTTGGAAAATGTCAGAAATCCGACACTGGTTTGTAAAAACCTTCTCCTACACAGGGCCGTCTAACCCCATGCCCATGGGCCAAGTTGCCCCGTTTGATTTTGAAAGTGGCCCGCTAGAGTAAAAATAAGTATAAGTATATTTCTCTTTTTTATATCATAAAATCAGATTCACCACTTGTCCTGAATAAAAGAAATATTCCTTACAAATCAATGACTACAAAGGAAGTTTCATTGGCGTCTGCTGGGTGTTACATCACACACACACACACATATACAGTATATCTTTTTTTATCACATCACCGTGATTCATATTCAATCAGTAAGCTACAAACGTCCTTTAATATATAATTCGCTCTACCTCGGAAATAATATATTTTCATATATGTTACCGAAGGGGAATTTTTTAGTCGATAATAAGTTCGTCGTCTCGTGGGCTCAAACCAACGAAGACAAGAACTCAGGAATACAGTGGACGCATTTTAACCCACGCGGCCAGCAAGAGAGGTAATAAGTGGATATCGTCTTCCCCTATACAAATCGCCCGTCGAACTCAGGTGTTTGTATTTGGAGACGATATCCACCCACCTCTGCCATGAGTTTTTTAGTCGAGAAACATGCCAATGCCATTTTTAAAATATAATAAATTAAATTAAAAATACTTTGGCCCAGGATGGGGCTTGGCATGTTTTTCGACTGAAAGGCTCATATATATCTCAGTTTGTCTCTCTTGATAGCTCAGTGCTCAAAGCCAATGTCCATCATTACTTCTAAACTAGACAACGGTTCGAACCCTGTCAGTGACGAAGCACTTATCAATTATAATTCTCCTTGGGTGGTAATCATTCCCGAGGTTTAGTGAATTAGATATTAAACAATATTTGTGGCTTAATCTTTGTGAATGCAAAAAGTCACACGTGGTTAAGTGACCAAATATACCAATATATATACTGCATATATATATATATATATATATATATATATATATATATATATATATATATATATATATATATATATATATATATATATATATATATATATATATATATATATATATATATATATATATATATATATATATATATATATATATATATATATGTATATACATTATATATATATATATATATATATATATATATATATATATATATATATATATATATATATATATATATATATATATATATATATATATATATATATATATATATATATATATATATATTGTAAAGATTAGCGTCAAAATAAGCTAATAAAACACCCTCCTTTCTGCTTTTGCTTGGCCAATAGATAGGCCTCTGTCTATTTGAACCTGTGTAGGGGAGTGAAATCTGGTTCGGGTTAGTTATCCGGACATTCCGGGGGTATTAAGGCACGCTCAGGAGATAATCTTAGCCTAGGGCAGTAACTTGCTGGGCTCTCTCTCTTTAGTGCAGAACTAGCGACCTGGGGTCAATCCATCGCCCTCCCTACGCCTGAGCAGAAGTAAGAAAAGGCCACGCCGCCCTACCCTGAAAGAGTTGCTTAGTCACGTTACTTTCACCCTTGTGCATTCATTAGACTTCTGGGCTCATGTCTTGGCTGTCCCCTGAATTTCTTGGTTCAGTCCTGGCTCACGTGTTCACTGCCCCCTTTCTCAAGTCACTAGTCAAGCCTCGAGGTTGTCCTTGGCGCCCTCAGTGCACCCCCGAGCAGAAAGCATTCCCCACTTCCAGCCTTAGATTGTAACCTGTGTTCCATATCGTTTCAGAAGGACAATAGTAGCAGAATTCTCCTTGGTCCGCGTTCCTGGCATTCACAAACTTTCCTCCCCCCGCCTTTGGAGGACTTTCAACTACAGCAGCAATTTAACTTTTATTTAATTCATTTTCCTTTGAAATTGTCTGTTATGTAAATATACCTATTTTTGTACCCACGTGTTTCACGCATCTTCCCTTTGAGAAAGAGCCCTAAGCTCCTGTATAACTCCTTTGTTTTCTGTTTTATATGCTCCTGGTTATCTTACAAGGTCACTGTAGAGTAAAGTAATTAATTTTGAGACTTTAAATCTACCAGCACCAGGAAACATAAAAATGGTGACCTGGCCAGTGATTCTCGTAACGATTGCATCCCCCTCCCCCCCTTTGTTGCTTTGTTTGTGTTGCAATCTGTAAAATCAGCAATTAGCTCAGCTAAGCTGGATACGAGACAGATTATGAACCTTTGAAATGCCAGCGCAACAGGCCAAGGAAATTCTGCATAAGTAAACTGTGTTTATTTAGCGTAGGAAATTTTAGCAAACGTGACTAAACCTAGGAATTTTTTTTTTATAAAAGGGTGCATGCCAAAAGAAAACGCGCGAGAGAGGATCACCAAAATCTAGCTTTTGAAAGCCTTAGCACGTGGCTTGCATGCCATTCAAATAGGTTATTTAGGCTCTAACCCATTAAAAGAATAGTGAGTGTACTCCTCCTGTGAAAACATGTGATTTCGAAATCGAATCTTTAAGTAGGCGCGAGAAATCGATTGCAAACATGTGTTCGAAAAGTCAGGCTAGCATTGCTGACTCATCACCCTCTCTCTCGTCTAGCAATAGGGCAAAATCATATTTCATACGAGGCACAGTGAAGAACTGGTAGAGTTCAATAAACGCCATTCCTTTCCCTCACGTTCAGGGAAGTACAGCGTCTGTTTACCAAAACATTACCTCATTCATTCATTTTGTCGCAGACAGCTGGCCCAGCGGCCTACAAATAACAGACAGTGAGGCAAACGGCTTTGACCAACATTCATCGCACAGTTAGTTAGGAATGTGTGAAAATTTGTTTGTTTGATTTTACTTTGTTTTCCCTCGGCTCGCTCCGCCAAATTGTTTGTATTATTGGGGGGGTCTGACATTATATGTCTTGTTTTTTTTGTGTTGTGCTTTTACTACTGCTGTGTGTGTTGCATATTTATTATGAATTTGGGCTTACCACCCACTTATTGCTATTGAGAATAAACTTCTCCCGTAAGTCAGTAAATGTAAAAAAAAAAAAAAGAACTTGCGCTCTCGCTAATCAGACGTTGTCTGTGCAGGACCTATTTTAGGGAAACCAATCAATTTCCAATCCTCGTCCCCAATTGACCCGCTTTGTCGGTAATTTGGAAGACCAAGTCATTTCCAATCCAGTCCCCAATCAGCCCGCCTCGTTGGTAATTTGGGAGACCAATCATTTGCCAATCCTCGTCCCCACTCAACCTGCTTTGTCAGTATCTTGGGAGACCAAATCACTTACCAATCCTCGTCCCCAACCAACCCGCTTTGTTGGTACCTTTGGAGACCAATCACTTACCAATCCTCGTCCCCACTCAACCCATTTTGTCGGTACCTTGGGAGACCAGAGAATTCCAATTCCTAATCCCCGCTGTAGCCTGCTGTGTCAGGACGGGAGATCATTCATACATCCTTTGGGAAAAATTCCAAATTCCCATAGCTCTGGACAATTAATTTTGTGTATTACTTGCGCCCTCTCCCACCTGCAAAATGACGGCAAGAACTCAGCAGAGTGAGGATTTCAAATTCTTCATGACCTCAGGGAAGGAACTCAGCCTTTCTGGGTGAGAACTAAGAGGCTGGGTACAGGAGAGGATGGATGAGATAAAGAAAGAAAGGGAGGCAGAAAGGGAGGCCCAAGAGAGAAGAGAAAAAGCAGAGAGACAGACCCAAGAGAGAAGAGAAGAAGCAGAAAGACAAGAACGAGAAGCAGAGAGACAAGAACGGGAAGCAGAGAGGAAAGAAAGGGAAGCAGAGAGACTGGCTCAAGAGAAAAGAGAAGAAGCAGAGAAACTTGCTCAGGAGAGAAGAGCGGCCACGGAAAGGGAAGAAAAGGACAAGCAGTGCGCCCATGAACTCGAGCTGCTGCAACAACGTGGCCCTTCGCCTCCACCTGCTACCCAGTGGATGAGTGCCTTCAGCCAGGCACTTGCCTGCATGCCAAAATGGACGGAGGCCGAGCCCGAGGTGTGGCTCAACACCGCCGAGACAGTCCTAAAGGCCTGCCCTCTGAGTGCCGCCGAACTCTCCCTGGTGTTGGGCAAGTTCCTTGGAGGGAAGGCCCTCATTGCTTACAAAGCTGCTGATCTTTTCTACATTTGGTCGTAGATAGTCTTTTTGAAGTCTTGCAAGCATTGTACGACTGCTAGTGAGCTATCGCACGATCACCAAAGACTGCTGACGACCACCAGTGACCTCCTTATGATTACCCGCGACCTGTTGTATGATCGTCACCGACCAGTTAAAGATTACCTGTGACCAGGAACAGACCATGTGACCACACGGCTATATAATCTTGTTCACCAAAGGCCACTCTTCACATAAAGGTTTGCTCGTTTTGGGAGCTAATCGAGATGCCTCCCAAAAAGTTGATGAAAGGCAAAGGACAGACAAAGAAGATTCTGACCTGAGACAGACAACGAAGTTCAACAGTAAGCTGAAATGCAAGAAAATGAGCATCTCAGGACAAAGACTGTGAAGATGACCTAGACCTGCCGCCTAAGTCAAAACGGGTAAAGGTGTCGGAGACCCTTCCTGCTCAACAAGAACAAATATTGATCGATTGGTTTAGTGAAAACCCGCTGTTCTTCGACCAGGTCCCTGAATGACTTCAAAAAGAAAAAGGGGAAAAGGGATCGAATTTTTAAAGAAAGGCTAAGGAGCCTGACTTGACAGGTGGGTATATGAAGATTCGTAAAATATCGTTCAATGGCTACATAATAACAGTTACAAATACAAATACGTATAACATTCAATGCGGACACTTTGACTGATTCCATCAAAATGAAACTATTTCACATAATTTATATCCCAACACCACTGGTCTTTTTCAAATCATCAGTGATCGCAGAAACGTTCCACGGCAATCGTACAATGATCCTTACATATCTCCATTAGTTGCTGACAATCATTAGTAGTCATAGGTGATCGCACTATGGTTGCACAAGTTGGTGGTAATCGCATGACAGGTCGCTGGTATTCATCAATAATCGTAGACGATCTCACACAATCGTGCAACCATCGTACGATTACAAATGACTTGTCACACGACTACCGACAACCTGTTGCATGATGATCGCAGACGTATGTGTGACTGTCAAGCATTTTCTTGATTTAAGTCGCAGACAATCGCAGGTGACTGCTGGTTTCACAGGTTGCTAGTGGTCTCTAGCAGTCGTAAGCTCTAGTGGGACTGGGGCTTAAGTTTACTTAGGGGATACTTTATACAACAAGAAGTGAGTTTACTTAGTGGCGGCATACTGGTGAGACTTTCTACATCAAGATGTGAATGAAGAGTTATGACTACGAGGAGACTCATGATGATGAACTCCGAATTTCGCCTTTGAGATTGGTACACTTATTATCCAGTCCTTAACGACATTATAAAAGAATCCCGCCGATACCAGAGTCAACCAAGAGAGAGAGAGAGAGAGAGAGAGAGAGAGAGAGAGAGAGAGAGAGAGAGAGAGAGAGAGAGAGAGAGAGAGAGAAAACAGCCAATATTGTGAGGACATTTTTTAAAAATAAATGAAAACCCAACAAACAAGAAAGGAAGACAACGATGCAAACCTACGTAAGAATGAAAGGAGGCCTGATAAAAGAAACCAACCAAACCAACCGCAGTTGAGAACCCGTTCGAATGGATGACAAGTAAAAAGAATGTATATATGTTAAGACAGGTACACACAATTATGTACACACCACTACACCTTCAAATATTTATGAATGAAGTCAAGGTCAACATCAAACATAGTCATTACTTGTGGAACACATTTGCTTCACCTAAATTAGTTTGAATAGCACACACTGCTATTTTCTTTTCGATAACTATACCCATTTATTTGAACATTACTATTTTACTAAAAGTAATAATGCATTTATTTTGTGATATCTAAGTTTATTTTATATTTTTTTGTCGCATTTTATTTTAAAATTTGTTTTATTTTCTTGGCTGGATGAATTTTTTTCCACAATCCCAGTTGAATTTTTTGCGTTCATTCGATGCTTGACTATTTGGATCTACTGATTTGTTCCTATGTACTGGAAAATGTTTTCTGTTACAAGAAGCCAGACTCATAACTTTATGGCAGAAATTATTATTATTATTATTATTATTATTATTATTATTATTATTATTATTATTATTATTATTATTATTATTATTATTTTTTTTTTTTTTTTTGTCTATCACAGTCATCCTATTCGACTGGGTGGTTTTTATAGTGTGGGGTTCCAGGTTGCATCCTGTCTCCTTAGGAGTCCATCACTTTTCTCACTACATGCGCTGTTTCTAGTAGCACACTTTTCTGCATGAGTCCTGGAGCTACTTTGGCATCTAGTTTTTCCAGGTTCCTTTTCAGGGATCTTGGGATCATGCCTAGTGTTCCTATGATTATGGGTACAATTTCCACTGGCATATTCCATATCCTTCTTATTTTGATTTTCAGGTCTTGATACTTATCAATTTTTTCTCTTCTTTCTCATCTACTCTGGTGTCCCATGGTATTGTGACATCAATTAGTGATACTTTCTTCTTGATTTTGTCACTCAACGTCACGTCTGGTCTATTGGCACGTACCACCCTATCTGTTCTGATACCATAGTCCCAGAGGATCTTTGCCTGACCGTTTTCTATCACTCCCTCAGGTTGGTGTTCATACCACTTATTACTGCAAGCTAGCTGGTGTTTCTTGCACAGGCTCCAGTGGAGGGCTCTTGCTACTGAATAATGCCCTCTTTGCACTTGTTCTGTGCAAGGGCCAGACATTCGCTTGCCATGTAATTTATGGTCTCGTCTTTCATATTGCATTGGACATATCTGGTTCTTAGGGGCGGATCTTGCGCCACTGTTAGCATTCCTTCTGTTTCCTTCTTGAGTTCTCCCCTCTGTAGCTATTGCCATGTTTCATCACTTGCCAGTTCTTTTGTCTGTCTCATGTACTGTCCGTGCATTGGTTTGTTGTGCCATTCCTCTGTTCTGTTTTTCATTCCCCTGTCTCTGTATATTTCCGGGTCTTTGTCTACTTTTATCAGTCCTTCTTCCCATGCACTCCTTAGCCACTCATCTTCACTGGTTTTCAGATATTGCCCCAGTGCTCTGCTCTCGATGTTGGCACAGTCCTCTATGCTTAGTAGCCCTCTCCCCCACTTCCTTTCGTGTTATGTATAGTCTGTCTGTATTTGCTCTTGGGTGTAGTGCTTTGTGTATTGCCATGTGTTTTCTAGTTTTCTGGTCTAATGCTGCGGAGTTCAGCCTTCGTCCTCTCCACTACTCCTGCTCTGTATCTGATTACTGTACTGCCCATGTAGTTATTGCCATGTTTCTGGCGTTGAGTTTTGACTTGAGTATCGCCTTAAGTCTCTGCATATATTCTTTCCTGATCATGTCCTTCATCTCTTGGTGTTTTATATCTTCTCCTTCTATTATTTCCAGGTATTTGTATCCTGTCTCATCTATGTGTTTGCTGCTATTCCTGTCTGGTAGCTTTATCCCTTCAGCCCTTGTTACTTTGCCTTTTTGTATGATGACCAAGGCGCATTTTTCTATTCCAAACTCCATCCTGATGTCCCCAGATACAGCCCTTACAGTCTGGATTAGGGCATTTATTTCCTTGATGCTCTTACCATACAGCTTGATGTTGTCCATGAACATCAGATGGTTAATTCTCTTGCCTCCTTTCTTGAGTTGGTACCCAGCACCCATCTTATGCAGTACTTTTGTCATGGGAATTGTGGCTACTACGAAGAGTAGTGGGGACAGTGAGTCACCTTGAAAGATCCCTCTCCTGATGTTAACCTCTGCTAGTCTTCCCCTCTTAGTTGGCTATATAGTCTTTTCGGGTTGGTTCCAAAGAGTTTGTTCTGTTGGTATCCTTTATTCCTATTCATGTACCACTGGATCTTATGGCTTTTGGCTTTAAGCCTCTGTTTTATATCTTCTGTTGTGTTATTTAGTCCCTTCTCCTGTGCTTTGAATTTCTCATTCAGTTCCTCTCTTGTTTTCTTGCTTCTTAGCCTCTTTTCTGCCATCTCTTTCAGTTTACTCAAGTCAGATCTCATTGCCATGATTTGTTTTTCCAGCTGCCTTTTCTAAGGCGGTTGCTGTTTTTGTTTTTGTTGGGTTGGTTGTGATGGTTGTGATGGCGGTGCTGGTGTTTGTATCCCCATGAGTTCTACTACTACTCTTGCTCCTGCATATGCCAGGTTATTTATTTCTCTGATACTAGTGGTGTGGATGAGTCTCATTATTTCATTAACTTCACTTGTTTTCTCCCTTAGTTTCTTTGTGTTGTAGGCTTTCATGGAAGGGATATTTGTTCTTTCCGTATCTGGCTTCATCCATTGTCTGATCTTTTCCACCCATTCCGGCCTTAGGTTACATCTTCAATGTTTCCTCATGTGTCATTGTTTTCTGTGTCATCGTCTCTTAGTTCGTCTTCTTGTCCTTCATTGCTGGGTGTTATTTCTCTTTCCAGTTCCTCTCCTTCCATTGTGGAAAGCCAGTTCTTTTTCTTTATGTTCCTTACTTGGTCTGCCAGCCTATGTTCTGTTTGAGGGGTGTTATTTCTCTCATTCCAGATGTAGACCAATCTTCTTCTGTATCCTCTTTCTGTCAGGTTGCTTCTGATGTAGCATCTCCATATGTCCTTATTTTCTTCTCTTGTCCATTTCTTCTTCTGGTTTGCCTCTGTAACTCCAGTCTCTGGTTGCTGGTTACTGTCGCTGTGGTGGTCAGTTGCTGAATGACGACCTCCAAGTACCTGACCGCCCTCCCAGTCAATTGGGTTGTATACCTGGCTGCCGGACGAAGCTCCTCTTTTGCCAGAGGTTCCATTTACCTTGTTGTCGTTTATTCTGTCATTTCTTTCCACCATTGCTGAGTTTTGCTATTTAACCCATAGCTGGACCCTACCCCTTCGAGAATAGGTACTCATTTATAGCTGAGTAGACTGAGGAAACTATGGTAAAGATCCTTTCCCAAGGAATCAGCGCCGAGGAGAGCGGTCACCCATCCAATGACAAACCAGCCCCAGTGTTGCTTAACCAGTCCATCGAGCTAAACCACGCTGCTACGGAGCCCATATTATTATTATTATTATTATTATTATTATTATTATTATTATTATTATTATTATTATTATTATTATTATTATTCAGAAAATAAATCCTATTCGAATGTAATGAGCCCAAGTTGCTGCTGTTCATCACATCTGATTGCTCTCGGCAGGAAAAGAGGATCAGGAATCAATTGTGAATGTGAAAAACTGACAAACAAGAGATCATCTATCGGTGGTCCAAGTTATAACTGCCAATGTTAGGAAACAGAGACCTACCACTACAAACCACTTTATCTAAAAGAGATAAATCTCTGGCAGCAGCAGACATCCACACCGGAGAACAGAATTCTAGCAAAGGAGGGACGAATGACCTAAAACATTGATTGATTTTATTACTGTTATAAATATATATATGAGGCCTTATGTACAATACCTAACTTCTGCGGCATTTTCTGATGTAGCTTCTCAAAAGTAAGATGTGAGGCAAAAGTTACACTAAGAATAGTTGAAGCTTCAGACTCATTCACCAGAGTCCCATCCACTTGAAGGGGGATGGGGGGAAAATTTGTATAAGATCTGCTAATCAATAGTGCTTTCGTTTTAATGGAGTTCAGCCTCATACCCCACCAACAACACTATTTACTAAGCCACTCAATGTCATGACTGAGACAAAGGGCAGATTTGTTTCTCATAAGTGGAGACTTTACTACACTCACAAGTATTGCATCATTAGCATACTGAACAATCTTGTTTTCCAGGCCAACAACCATATCACTTATATATGCTAAAAATAACAGTGGACCAAGAACACTGCCCTGTGGAACTCTAGACACAATAGGTCTTGGTTCACTAAAGATCCCATCAACAGCAACTTGCTGCTGCCTAACAGTAGGGATATCTTGTAATAATGCTAAAACATATCCACCCACTTCAAGATTCTGAAGTTTATAAATGATTGTCTTGTGATTTACTGAAAAGAAAGCAGCACTAAAATCTATTTGAATTAATCTACATTCAAAACTCTCATCAAAGTTCTCTTGCAAATGTCATTTCAAATCTAAAAGAGAATCGCTGGTACCTAACTGCTTCCTATATGCTGATTAACTATCAGCTAACACTCCTTCAGATTCCACAAACTTATATAATTACTTAAAGATGAGTTTTTCAGCAACTTGGGAGAGCACAGGGAGGATAGATATTAGCCTGAAGTTACTGCAGTCTGCGGGTATGCTGCTCTTTGGAACAGACACTGTATTACTAAGGTTGTGCTTATCCATAAAGATACGACACTAACCTAAAAATCTATAGAATTTACTAATCTTGGAGACAATACAATAGAAACCTTTTTAAAAAATAAGGGTAAGAAACCATCAGGATCGTCTCTACCCCAGCTTTCAAGATTATCAAGAAATTTCTTAACATCCCATAGGATAACTCAGTTGGCTGAAACTGATAAATTTCATTTAGTTTCCTTTAAAGGTGAGTGTAAATTTGCATATAATTTCATACTTTATTTCAGTAACACAGTTTACTGTAATAATTATGCTTGTTTTTCAATGTTTTATTATTATCAACAATTTTTATGCCTACCTAGTATGCTTGCCACAGGCTAGGCCTAGCCTAGCCGATGGTACTTGGTCTCCCATCTGTAAAACAGCTGCATTTGATGCAGGACAGTTTTTTGGTACATTTAAAATTTTTAAAAAGTGCGTTTAATACTCCGGCAAATAAGGACATTTGTCTGTCATTCCATGTTAAAAACTTTTTTTGAGTGTCAGCCTGTTTGATCTAGGTCTCTAAACTACAGGCATCTTTCCTCCACTAAATTTTAATCATGATAGGCTGATAGCACAATTAAATAAATAAACAACGTTTGTGTTACCGCAGCAGGCCATCAGGGTGGTGCTATGATTTTATTTACATCCACTCATGGCAAATGGCTGACAGGCTAACTGCTAACATATCATAAGCAATTTTTCGTAAGTTTGTGATAACAGACTAATAACTCGGCTTGTTTTTAATATTTTATCATAAATAACAAACTTACAAGGTTTGCTTATGACACGTCAGCAGTTAGCCTGTCGGCTATTTGCAATGAGTGGATGTAAACA
The DNA here is from genome assembly GCF_040412425.1 of Macrobrachium rosenbergii. Classification (NCBI taxonomy): domain Eukaryota; kingdom Metazoa; phylum Arthropoda; class Malacostraca; order Decapoda; family Palaemonidae; genus Macrobrachium; species Macrobrachium rosenbergii. The sequence goes on along the minus strand of NC_089781.1, from coordinate 51,981,499 downwards.
AAACCATAGCACCGCCCTGGTGGCCTGTCGCGGTAACACATAAACGTTGTTTATTTGTGGTAAATTTAATTTAATTTCCTTTAAAGATGAGAGTAAATTTACAAATGGTTTCATACTTTAATTCATTATACTCTCACTTCATGTGCAGAATCAAACATTTTTCCCTACAAAATCGCTTTAAAAGATCTTTCAATAAGTGTATGATGAAACATACTAGGATTGTTTTTTCCACAAAATATCCCTGTAAAATAGGGGTGCATCTTATGTGAGGGTGAGTCTTACATGCTGGCAAATACAGTAAGTTAGGCCAAGAAATGTTTAGACCTGTCTTTAGGCAATTCAGGTTTTTCCATCCACTCTGGAGCATATTGGAAGCATGAGACATGGGAAGTACAGAAAGAATGCTTCAGGAGAATTTACTTAACTGTGGGAGAGACAAATCCAGTTATGAGTCTGGCCAAATTGATGCAGACCTGGAAAACAGATAATAAAAATTACTTCAAAATGTGTCCACAGATATACAATGAATGGCAAAATTTGATTTCTACCTCATTTTGGATTTCAAGAGATGCATAGGTCAGCATGTAAGTACAGTAAAGGGCTGCAAAAACCTCATCTGGCTGTCAGTGCTTTTGGGAACATTACTATCTAGCAAGTTAAAAAGATGACTCATGTGTGAAGCTGGTTGATGTTGTCCTTGATGAGGAGAATGTAGTAAATAAGATTTTAGGAAGAAACATGGTAAGAATAATAGACATACACATACCACTGGCTACCATAGGTCAAGAAAGAAACTGTGATAACAGACAAACTCAGTCCAGGACACCAGCCAGGAGTCAACAGAGAGCTGCTAATGCACCCCAACAGGGAAGATATTTTGACATTGTTTGCATTGACTACCAGAAATGTGAACACTGTGCCAGTGATTGCCAGGGCCCAACATACTGTACCTGTCACAGAAAAATGGGACACAGTGTCCGGGATTGCAAGGCTAGAATGAGACACAGATCATCATCACAAAGGAGAGAGAGAAATTGTAGTCAGTCTCCTCAGCCCTAAAGAAACAAGAATAGCAACTCAAACACTGCAATGAACCTGGCATACGATCAGTACCAGACAACTAGCTACCCACTGGGTAATCTGTCAGTAAATTTCTCCTGGGCCATGACAGTGGATATGCCTACCTAGCTGAAAAAAGAAAAGGAGAAATATCAAAACCCTCAAAGATAAGCTGCCAAATAATCAATTTTAATGGAATGCGCTTAGAAGAGGCATCCGATTATGGGCCCATATTTCCAGCTCATGCTGGCTTGAGTAAACCCACAATGGTATTCTTTGACAAAGGCTCTCTAAAGAATATAATGTGCAGTAAAATATATAAAGAATATAATGTGCAGTAAAATATACAACTAATATATTTCTCATATAAATTCAAAGCCTGTGTCTGACTGTACAATCACATATATTTATGGAAATAACATAAGAATGTTGGAACAAATTTTTTTCCGCTTCAATTTGGAATAACTTTAAGGGAAAGGTCATAATGGTAGAAGGAGTGAATATGTTTGTTCATTTATTGATTGGTTATCCAATGGACTGGAAAAAATCACCAATGACTCTCCAAGTGAACAACTTATTATAAGAAAGGGTCATCTGACTTTCAGAATTCACATCTGTTTCTAGAGTGAATAAAACCCAACAGCAACCAGTATTAAAGGGCCTCAAGAAGAAAAAAGAATTAGGGGAGGATTATCAGTTGAGCCATATGAGTTTCCAGCAAATTACCACATATTTGGAATATAACAAGAAACATTTGAAACTGGGAAGAGATCTGAGACTTAAATCAGGAAAAAGTATTTGGATAGATTGTAATGTGATTCCTACATTCAAAGGGAAAGAATTGATAACATTTCCAGAAACAGCGCAGTTGCATGGATTATCTTATTCACTGGGTTTACATATAGTTAGAAAGGGTAAAACAGCGATGGAATGACAAATAATAGAGGAGATAAGACTGGCTGAAATTTTCACCTTACCTATTCAAGTCTTGGGGAAGGAAACCCTAAGTCAGCCTATAGCGAAGATTGAGAAAGTGAAATTTCAGCCTACAGTATATTTTCATCTGAAGGAGATAGAAGGTAGAAGATAAGTATGCAAGGGAAGAACTTACAGAATCATGAGTGAATACATAGACATAGCTGCTATAGAAGGTGATACTTTAGGAAACACAGATGTCATTTCACACTGGATTAACATACCGCCCAGTGCCAACCCATTTATATTTCTGCTTATAGGGTGGCTCGCTTGGAAAAGGAGATTATTTAAAGAGAAGTCCAGAAAATGCAAAATGAAGGAATAATGGAACCTTCTAAATCACCTTGGTCTTTTCCCTTTTGGTGGTACCTAAGAAGGATAAGTTTTAGAGGTGTGGTAGACTTTAGGAAATTAAATGAGATCAAAGTAACAGATCCTTATCCACTGTTGTCTATGAGAGATCTCATCACATTCATAGGATCAAATGATACTTTACCACAACTGATCTACTCCAGGGATTCGTACATATTCCTTTAGATGAATAAAGTAAAAGTTAAATGATTTTTCCCATAGTAATGGTAGATATCAATTTGTAAGAATACCCATGTGTCTTAGGTCTTGCCCAGCAACTTTTGTCCAATTAATGGATATCATGTTGGACAGAGTGCTGGGGAAAAGCGTCCACTGTCACACATGATTTGATAATAGCCACCAACGCCATAGAGGAACAATAAGACTTGTCAGGGAAGTCTTGCAGAGACTTAGGAAAGCAAATTTGAAGTTAAAATTAAAGAACTGTTCTCTCCTAAGGACAAGAATTAAATTCTTGGGACACACTCTAAGTGAAAGGGGTGTTGAAGTAAACAATTTAAAGGTGAAGGCCATTAAGGAGTATCCCAGGCCTCAGTGTAAGACACTGCAGGAGAGGCTATCAAACCCTCTCATTCTGTCCTTCTAGATTTCACTAAGGAATTCTTCCTAGAAACAGATGGAAGTTCTGCTGGAACATGAGCGTGCCTTATTCAGAAAACAGGTAACAATTATCAAGCTATAGTTTACTATAGTAGTAAGCTGAAGCCTATAGAAGTTAACTACTCGTTAACTGACAGGGATCCCCTAGCCATTATCGATTCCTTGAAGCACCTCCCACATGCCATCTTTGATTAAAAGATAACAGACCTCACAGATCACACAGCCGTCATACAGATGTACAAGAATCCATCTTACTCTGGGCGAAGAGCACTGTGGTTCATGACTGCACAAGATTATGAATTAGAATTAAAGTATGTACCAAATTAGACAAATAAGGTTACAGATGTATTATCGAAATATATTCCTCAAGATGACAGCCCGAGGAACTAAGAATCACAATTTAGTGAAGCCATGAACTGGATACTTGTGATGCAATACACAGAACTATTAAGGGCACACTTTGTGAGGGAACACAGACGAGATGAAGATTTGAAAACAAAATAGTCAAATGTGTTGATAATGGGATGCCACTGATACCTCAGCTAGAAAGGGTATTAAGAAAGAAGATTAGGTGCCCGTTGGGTAAATTGAGAATTATAGATGGAGTATTACGTTGGTTGACTCGGAATTTCGATAATTTTCAAACATTTCGCATACTAATAGTAGGCAAGAAGATTGTGCCAAAACCTTTACAAACAGGGTTATTGCACTCATACATGCTAATCCAGTAAGACCTCAGCCAGGTCGAGATGAAACATTTAGACAGATTAAGGAATATTTTCACTGGAAAAGGCTCTTTAAGGATGTCTATATACATACATACATACATACATACATACATACATACATACATTATATATATAAAAATATAAAGTTGCAAAATTTGCAATGGTTACAAGAGAAGAGCAGATAAGGAGGTACCCTTGGTACCATTAGCTAGAAAGAATGCTCGAGACATTCTGCCATTATTCTGCTCCACAACTGATAAGCTCAGATAATGAGTTAAAATTGGATAATTCTGTGATTCAAGAGATTTGCAATGCATTTAAGGTAGAGAAGGTAACATCCAACCCTATCATCTTGCAATTGTAGGGCTGGTAGGAACGAATAAGAGAAAAGTTTGAAACACTGAGACATGCAGCGGGACAAGATCAAAACTGGGATATCAACTTGCCTTTAGTACAATTGTCATTAAGTGCATGCTATCATACAAGCATTCAGACAACTCCTATGAAAGTTTTAATGGTATATAAAACAAGACTACCTTATGAACGGTTAAACAATAACATTTATAACATTAATAACATTAATGATATTGATATTATTATGGAACAAGCCCGCAGGGGCCATTGACTTGAATTCAAGCTTCCAAAGAATAAGGTGCTCATTAGGAAGAAGAGGAGATAAAGGGAAATACATAACGAAGAGATCCCACTTATTAAAAGAGAAAAAATAAATTAATAAATTAATAAATAGATAAAAGTGTAATAAAATTCAAGGCGAATAGTATTAGGTTAGTAATGCATTGCATCTTCACTTGAACTTCAAAGTTCCAATTGCACGACATCCTCTGGGAGGCTGTTCGACAATCCAACATTGTGAGGAATAAAAACTCTTGAACTGAGAAGCTTGACAGAGAGGCACATTTCCTGCTTAACTGGTGATGCTGTTCACCAAGTCTGGTTGCTCTCGGCAGAGAAAGGGGATCAGGGATCAGTTGTGAATGTGAATGATCTCTGCTGAAATACAACTTATGAAAAATTGACAAACAAGAGACCATCCATACATCAATAGTCCAAGTCATAACTGCTACTGTTAGGAAACAGAAACCTACCACCACACACCGTTCTATCAAAAAGAGATAAATGTCTGGCAGAAGCAGACATCCACAATGGAGAACAGTATTCTAATAGAGGAAGCACAAACGACCTAAGGCAGTTTATGTTGATTTTACCGCCATTATAAATATATGGACTTTACGAACAATACCTAACTTTCGTGTGGCATTTACTGAAACTCTCATTAGAGGTTTCTCAAAAGTTAAATGCGAGTCAAAAGTTACACCTAGAACAGTTAAAGCGTCAGACTCATTCAGCAAAGCTCCATCCACCTGAAGGGGAGGATGGGGTGAGGAATCTGTTTGAGATCTGCTAATCAACAGTGTTTTTGTTTTACTGGAGTTCAGCCTCATACCCCACCGACTACACCAGTCACTGATTCTGTCTATGTCCCGATATAGGCTGAGGGCAGCTTAATTTCTCATAAGTAGAGACTTTTATACACCCAAAAGTATTGCATCATCGACGTGCTGAACAATATTGTTTTCCAGCCAAAAACCACATCACTTGTATGCAGTAAAAATAACAATGGACCAAGAACACTGCCCTGTGGAACTCCAGACATAATAGGTCTTGGTCCACTAAAGGTCCCATCCACAGCAACTCACTGCTGCCTACCTGTATGGAAATCTTTAAGTAATCCTGAAACATATCTATCCACGCCAAGATTCTGAAGTTTATAAATAAGTGTTTTGTGATTTACTAAATTGAAAGTAGCACTAAAATCTATTTGAATTACTCTGCACTCAAAACCCTTATCAAGGTTCCTTCGCAAATGGCAAGTCAAGTCTAAAACAGCTTTGCAGGTACCCAACTGCTCCTCATATGCATATTGACTTTCGTCAGGACCCTTCTCTAGGGGCTATCATACATATACTAGACTTTCCAGAAGAACAATGAATTTCAACAGGTGTTCTCCAAAGTTAAAGTTACAATAGGCGAGATAACAGTCAGTGTGTAAATATTAACAGAGAGGGATACAAATACCCAAAGTAAAAATATTATAATATATTTACAAGCACAATACACATAGAAATGATTGCCGCAAATATTAACAGAGAGGGATACAAATACCAAAAGTAAAAAATATTATATTTACAAGCACAATGCAGATAGAAATGATTGCCGGAACCACTACAAATACATCAATATATGAATAACATTCACGCAATTACTATGTATACAATAATAATTTGAGCAAAACACCCACACTATTAATCAGAGAAACAAACATACATTCTCAAAAATAAGGGGGTCCCGAAAGAAAGGAGAAAATAACGGCCAGAATGAAGCCTAACAGTTAACAAAACGAAGTTGCCCTAACAAATACAAAGTGGCCACTTGAGAGTTTTAAGCTCCACAAAAATCATTATATGAGGAACTGCCTGTTGGTGCAATGAGACGTAACGGAGTAACGCAAGGTGGGAAGGGGTCCCCCACAACACTCACTCCAAAGGCTGAACGTGATTCAAAGAAGTGGGAAAGTATTCCCCACTATTCTTTAAAAGTCTGCAGACCAAAGGAACGACCTCCACACGAAAGGTCCACGTCTCTCTTACGTCACCAAAATCAAGAAATAGACTTATACTTGCTCACAGCGAGGCCTCAGGCAGATACCGGCCCAAAGCTACAGCAAGATGAGGCAGCAGCGTCGCAACAGGATATCACTGCGAGGGAAAAGCGAATATATGTGCGAACTTGCTGTAATCCAAATGTACCAACATGGAGGCCAGAACCAGACTACTCTACTAGGGCACATGGACTTCCGATTACACCTCGGAAGTCCAAGGAAACCAAAAACAGGACTCTGAGAAAAAACAGGCCAAGGATCAAACACTAAATTGAAAGGAGACTACCCAATGACTGACCTGGGAACGAACGAAAAGCAAAAAGTAAGTAGGGAAGTTCCTTATCCCACTCAGATCCATGAGCCAGACAATATTTTCTCAGCATGGACTTCAAAGTTTGGTGGAACCCCTCCAAAACGCCTTGAGTCTCTGGATGATATGAGGACAAGGTAACATGTTTAATCCCAAATTCTGCCATCTTACTCCTGAAGTACCTACTGGTAAAATTAGAACCATTATCACTTTGAATTTTTTTAGGTAACCTAAACTTAGTAAAGAAACTTATTAGGACATCCACAATCTTAACACTCTTGACTGTACGGAGGGGAATAGCCTCAGGAAAACGAGGCATTCTATCCATGATAGTGAAAATATACTCATTCCCACTCCTAGATCTAGGTAAAAGACCAACCACGTCAATTATGACTTCCTGGAAAGGTTTAGACACCAAAGGAATTGGGATCAATGGCGCCTTTGGAATCAGCTGATTCGGTTTGCCTACCTTTTGACAAATTCCACACCCGTTGACAAACTTCTTTATGTCTGATTTCAAACCTGGCTACCAGAAGTCGGACAGAAGTTTCAACGACGTCTTTCGAATGCCGAAATGCCCTGACAAATGATTCTCATGAGCCACTGACATTAATCCCAACCTGAAACTAAAAGGAACCATTAATTGACGAATTACTTCACAGTGGTCATTACCTGCCTCTTTAGGCCTACTACACCTGTACAGGATTTTATTGATGATTCGTTAGTGGGGTATCGTTAAATCAATCAGAGGATCAGATTCCTTGGGCAAACTGTGGAATTCCTGCTTCTGAGCTTTAGTAAGCTCTTCCCTTGTCCAATCAGGCTTAATTAAATCATCCCTTACTACTACATTATTACTATTACTACGTTCTAAACTACTTATATCTAAATTGGTTGTTGACTCTGCAGCGTCAACAACCCCACTTTGAGAACGAGTGACTACAGACATTTCAAGGTTTATCATTATAATTGGACAAGTTGTGTTCTTATAAAGAACGTCGTTGCCCAAAACAACGTCTATATCCTTCACAGGAAACTTTTCCACAATGGCCAATTTGATAGCCCCAGAAAACGACGGAAATCCAATTTAAAAACGCTGATGAGATATGACTTGACTGAATTTGGAAAACCAGACAAGATCACAAATTCCTCCCCAACAGGTTCAAAGTCAACCGGCAGCGCCTCTCTCAAGATCAAAGATTGCGTGGCACCCGTATCTCGCAAAATTCGTACCCCCCTTTCTAAGGGCAAACCTACAGCTGACGCATAACCCTGAGATACGAATTTAGTGAAACTGCTGCTTAGTCATTGATCTCCAGTCTTGACCTTGACAGAGACAGCCTTTTCATTTCCAACACCCATCGCCAGTTTCTGAACAGATTGTTGCATTTTCTTAAAAGCAAAACACCTGCTTTCTAATGACCCCTTTTTTTTTTTTTACAAAAGAAACAGACCACATCCTTCCCAGAATTATTCACTTTATTCCTGTAAGAGATATTATCATTCCTGGTAGAAATATCATTATTATTCCTGAGAGAAACATTATTATTAGGATTACTTTGTTGCATGGGGTGACCCTTACCGCCATAATTATTCCTATTAATATTTTGTCTAAAATTACTATGACTGGCCTTACTCCAGTTCAGCCTTCCCTCGGACATAACATTCTGGAACTCTGCTTTATGCGACAACACATATTCATCGCCAGTTACAAGCACCTCCTGCAGCTTATCCATTTTTAATCTTCCAAATGAATCTGGGACACAACGCTTGAATTTCTCAATTAACACATTCTTTTAACTTGCCAAAACTATCCACGTCTCTTGACTTAAACCAGTCCTCAGCAAACTGTTGTTTTGCCCTGGCAAACTCTACAAAAGTTTGATCACCATTTTTCCTCAAATTGCAAAAACGCTGTCTATAGGCCTCGGGGACTAACTTGTACGCCTTCAATATAATAGCCTTAACAGTTTCACAATCTGAGGCCAAATTTTCATCTAAGGTTACATAAACCTTCTGAGCTTTCCCAATAAATTTACTTTGTACCAACGTGGTCCAGCGTTCCTCTGGCCACTGCAACCTAGCAGCCATCCTTTCAAATGAGACAAAGAACTCCGCCACGTACGACTCTTGGAATGTGGGAACGAACTTCAAAGCCTAAACCAAATTGATTACTGGACCAACAGTGACACCAGGGGAAGACGACGATGGAGAAGATGGGTTAGCCAACCATTTTTCTCTTTCTAATTGCCTTTCTTTCTCTCTCTCATTTGCCCTAAATTTTTCCATTTCAAATTCCAAAGTCTGCAATTGAATTTGTCTCTCCAATAACTCTACATTTACCACAGATTTCACCTCCTTACCACCTTCCAGCTTTACAGACTAAATCCCTTCATAAATTGTTAACAACAATAAACCCTTTTTCATAGATGGGTCAAATTCAATCTCCAAATAGTTAGCAACCGTATTCAACTCATCCTTATTTAGATTCGCCAACCTCTCTTGCCAGCCCTCACCACTAATTACATCCAAATAGCCGCAGTCTCCATTTTGAACCGACAACTTCCAATACAAAATATAAAGAACCTAAATAGGTGTTAGACCTCTGCCAAGTACCCTCACGGTCAATACTACACACTGAGAACACCCAAACAGGATCGAAAATCCTGGCTACAAGGTCGCCAAATATGTCAGGACCCTTCTCTATGGGCTATCATGCATATACTAGACTTTGCAGAAGAACAATGAATTTCAACAGGTGTTACCCAAAGTTAAAGCCACAATAGGTGAGATAACAGTCAGTGTGCAAATATTAACAGAGAGGTATACAAATACCCAAAGTAAAAATATTATAATATATTTACAAGCACAGTACAGATAGAAATGATTGCCGGAACCACTACAAATACATCAGTATATGAATAACATTCACACAACTACTATATATACAATAATAATTTGAGCAAAACACCCACACTATTAATTAGAGAAACCAAAAACATACATTCTCAAAAATAAGGGGGTCCCGAAAGAAAGGAGAAAATAACGGCCAGAATGAAGCCTAACAATTAACAAAACTAAGATGCCCTAACAAATACAAAGTGGCCACTAAGAGTTTTAAGCTCCACAAAAATCCTTATATGAAGAACGGCCTGTTGATGCAATGAGACGTAATGGAGTAAGGCAAAGTGGGAAGGGGTCCCCCACAACACTCACTCCAAAGGCTGAACGTGATTCAAAGAAGTGGGAAAGTATTCCCCACTATTCTTTAAAAGTCTGCAGACCAAAGGAACGACCTCCACACGAAAGGTCCACATCTCTCTTTCGTCACCAAAATTAAGAAATAGACTTTTACCTGCTCACAGCGAAGTTCCCCAGGCAGATACCGGCCCAAAGCTACAGCAAGGCGAGGCAGCAGCATTGCAACAGGATATCACTGCGAGGAAAAAGCGAATATATGTGCGAACTTGCTGTAATCCAAATGTACCAACATGGAGGCCAGAACTAGACTACTCTACTAGGGCACAGGGACTTCCGATTACACCTCAGAAGTCCAAGGAAACCAAAAACAAGACTCTGAGAAAAAACAGGCCAAGGATCAAAACAGGAATGGAAACTCAAAATAATGTGGAGGAAGAAAACTCAAAACCCTGATGGGGAAACTAAAATGAATAACAAAATAGGGTAAACTAAAGATAATGAAAAAAAAAAAAACAAAGTTCTAACAACTTTCAGCTAACAATCTTTTAGATTCTACATACTTATATAGTGGCTCGAAAATAAGTTTTTCAGGAACTCTGCAGAGCACAGGGAGAATAGAGATTGGCTTGTAGTTACTGCAGTCTGCTGATATGCCGCTCTTTGGAACAGGCACTGCATTACTAAGCTTGCACTCATCTGCAAAGATACTACACTGATGCAAAATTCTATAGAATCTACTTATCTTGGGAGGCAACACACTAGAAACTTTCTTAAAAAACAAAGGGAAGAAACCATCACGATCTTTTCCACCTCAGCTGCCAAGATTATCCAGGATTTTCTTAACATCCCTGGAGCAAAATGCAAATTCTGTAAGAACAGGTTCAGGATGACAAGTATCAGGGAGAGGGACATCCTCAGCCATTGCTTAGCTTCAAAAACTCAGTAAAGCAGTTCAGCCTTGCCTCTAGGGACAGTAGTAACTGAGCTATCATCAACTGTTAGCAGTGGTGGAATGGAAGACAAGCCAAACCCAAAGGCAGATGATGCCAATTTGTTCCGCCACAGATGAAGCTGAGTAAATCCTTCAAGTTTCCTCTTCAAGGAATTCTTGTAATTTCTCTTGGCTGTATGGTAAGTTCTATTTGCAGCTTGGCGAGGCTCAACAAAAATAGTGTAATTTTCACTTGAATGATTTCGTCCCCATGTGTTGAATTTGGTCCGTTTTTTCATGAAAGTCTCATCTACATGCATCATCAAACCATGGCTGATCATTTGTCCTAAATTTGATGACCTTTCTAGGGACATACCTTATTAAAATAGCCATCGGAATTTCATTTAACTTCTTCTTGGGATCAGGATGTAATATAGCATCTGAAATATTAAATGCCTGACAAGCTTCAATAAAGTGACCCCAATTTGCTCTGGATTTTAGCCAGACCATTTACCCAATGGCGGCATTAGGAATATACCGATTGACAGACATGTCCACCTCAATGGCGCAATGATCAGAAGTGCCTGTATATTCACAAACCTTGGACTTGACAATAGCTGGAACATCTGTGATTATGAGGTCTAATCTATTAGAAATGTGGGTGGGTTCCTCAATTAGCTGGACAAAATCAGAGGTTACACAGAACTCAAGAGCCGACCCGTCATGTTTGATCTGTGGAATTTGAATTTAGCCACTCACTGTATTTTGCATTAGTCTTCACAAATAACGAATGAATCTTTTGAATCCCGTGACTGAGCCATACTAATCCCCTCCAAGAGACAGGTCATACAGAATCGCTGGTATTTGGATTCCAGTAAACAGCAAATATGTAGACATTGTAGAATTTACTGAAAAATTTTAAACAAAAAACTTCATGGCAACTACACTCCAAATTTTTCTGATGATAAATAGGTCGTCCAGACTTAGTGTATACAGCCATGCATTGCAATAAATAAAGTCAGGGTCATCAAAACCTGAGACTAAAAACTTAACCTTTGACTTGTTACTACTTACAAGAGTCTCAAATAAATACATCAAATAGTAGTTATGGGCTCAACTCTGGATATCAAGAAAATTTGACCTTAAGCCCCAAATATTTGAGTAAAGGACTCTGCATTTTTTTCTTATTGTAATAAGTAACAGGCCCAGGGTTCAGCTCAATGTCTCCCGAAAGAATTAGAATGAAAAACATAAAATCAGTGTCAGAACTAATAAATGGACTCATAACAAAAATAACATTGTAAAAATCAACAGAACAATAAATAACCATACCATCAACAACAATAGTATTTACATTATTTACAAAAGTTCTATTGAAAGTATAAATAAACATGTCCATATGTCATTGAAAAAAGCGCTGGAAGCAACTGGTCAACAAGGTGGAGCCGGCACACCTTTTATGGCTAATGAAATCTGCCAGGTTTGCCACAACAACTGGGTGAGGACAGTCAGGATGGATTTAGAAATAAAACTCTCAGCAGGAACAGATTAGGTAACGACGAAGCACTCTCTTGATAATCCACCAAGCAACTTTTACTTTCTCATCAGCCTACCTGACACACTTTAAAAAAACAGGAAAGTGAACAAAAAAAGAGCATAAATGCCTGATTGTACCCTCAGGCAAGGGAACTCAAACCCAAGACCATGGAAGGCCACAGTGCAATGGCACAGTCCAAGGTTGGAGAACAATGTTTGAATTCAGAGTAACCTTCTCGTAGAAGAGTTGCCTACCATGGCTTAAGGGTCCCTTCTACCGACTGGTTTGATTTCGGAGTGTCCTTCTCTTAAAAGAGTTGCCTGCCAAGGCTTGAAGAGTCTCTTCTACCTTAACTCGCATAGGCAGGGATGTCACACCCTGAAGTGAATGTTGCAAGAAAAGCCACATTAACCCACTACCCACAAATCAACCAGTCCATCCTAATTACTCAGACGATATCATGAAAATACAAATGGACAACTTTAAGTGATACATAAACAGTTGAGAGTCTGGAGAAAGCACAGAAGGCTATGCTAGAAAGACACCAAGAAGGAAGCTGAAGTATGCATAAAGTGAGAAGTGAGAAGTGGAATAAATTATAAGCTAGGAACAAGGTTTACAGGGTAACAGACGTCCAAAAAACTAAATTGAAAGTAGAAAGAATGAGTAATTCAGACCCTTCTGTGTGTGCAGATTCATAAGAAGAATCATGAATATATAAGGAAAAGTTAAAAGAACTCAAGAAGCTGCTGATATGGAAGAAATTGATAAATGCAACCGAGAAGACTTGCAAGATAAAACAAAATACTGTCTAAGAACAAGAAGAGTTAGATCCAGTAAATTACTTTGTTATTACTTATTGTATTTGATTTCTTTATTGCTGATTTTACGTGAATTGGTGACTTAGCAGTGAATCATTTTTTCCATCTTTGTTGCATTTCTTACTTTAACCAGTTGGTTTTGCAGCGAAAATTCTGCAGTTGAGGGGTGCTCCATTTTCAGAATGCTTTACCTTTAACTAATATGGGAATATTTATGGTTTCCTAACTAATAACCATTAAGAAAATTCTGAAATCAAAATACCTTTTCAGGTAGTCTACAAGATGAAAATATAAGTATTGCTGATGCTCACTCTGTGTGGGCTACATGCAGATGCCAACAGTTTAGCTACTGTAACGACAGGAAGTATCATACAGGATAAGGGACAAGTCAGTCTGATTAACGAATATGCTAGAAGTAAGATAAATTACAAGACATTCAAGACCTTAACAATCAATCAGGACATTTACACAAGGAACTGAAGAACACTGAGTCGACGCTAGATCAAAGGCCAAAGTTATGTAAGAAAGAAACAGATTATAAATAGTTAAGGAATATGATCAGAGAAACTTCAGAGTAACCACATGAGAAACGAGGGCTACCACTAACTATAATACCACCTGTCATTCCAGAAGGTCTATCAGTTATAACTGGATCTTGTCCCAAGTCCACCTGTTATCCCTGCAAGAATAAAGCATGAAACGAAAAGAGGAAATTTGGAAGCATTAGGTATAAAAACCAACCCAAGGGATACCCAACAAGCTGTAATCGAGCTAAAAGCAAGAGAAGAATAGCTGAGACACGCGTTTGAGACATTTGCTAAGGAAACCCAAAATCGTATCCAAACAACCAATTTAATTTTTACCATAATGAGTATTAAATTAGAAGTAAAGGAAGCAGGAGGCGAACTGAAGGCCCTTGTCGAAAGCCTAGTGACCGACCGCTTCTCAAGGAAAAGTCTGCAAATCTGTTGCCACTGAAAAACTTGAAGGAAATAATGATGGAAGCCAAACTTGAGTTAGACAAGTTTCCTATTTTTCCCATACAGTTAACTCATGTACTCTATCCTCTCCTTATGCTACCCTTCCTAATGGAGACTTGCTTATCATAATTCCTATTAATACTATAAAAAAAGTCTTTAAACAATCCTTTATTCCCTTTCCTACATATGTTGCTAATCATACCCTGATGCTAAGACACTAAACACACACAGCTTTTACTTCAAGAAGTCACACACTCGTGTTGATGAACAAAATGAAAACTTGCAAAAATGTCCTCCACGTTTTAATCACACCATTTGTGATGCCAATGACTTAAACATAATACACTGACCAAAAATTCTGTCTTACGCATTACTGAATGCTCAGGATATTCAATTGTGCAACTATAAAGAAATCAACCCACAACAAATAACAGTCATCAGTTTGGAGGACAATATTTATATTTTTAACCCAGAAAACTCCGACTTCAGGGTAAGATGTGGAAACATCGCTGTCTTGAATGAATGCAGCCTCCAGACTCATCTGGAGGAGAAGTGAAGTTCAAAGGCATATTCATCCCAAGCAGCAAAGTCAAGATAATGGCAAATATGAAAAGACAAATTTACACAAAACTTAACGGTCCCAAATTCGTGATCCAGTATTTCAATAATTTAAAATCAATTAATATATTACATGTTCTTGTGTGAGTGTTGGTGGTTAGTTACGGAAGTTTAGCTTGATAAGCGCTGCCGGAGTCAGGTCGGTAGCCCAGGAAACAGCGATTGAGCGAAGAGTGCATGTTCTTCGATGACACTTGGCAGTGACCAGAAAGTCCTTCGAACGCCTTTGATGACATTTGGGACTGTAACAGAGATCCTGGGAAAGAGAGTGATCTTGCGACAAGTGTGCATGTACCGCGCACATTTGGTAGTGATTAAAGAAAAGCTCAGTTCATAGCAGCGATTAGAAAAATACTTACAAGACATGACTGGTCTGTGAGAAGCTGCATCTTTCTAGCAACATTTGGCAGTGACTAAAGAAACGCTTAGCTACTTCACTGACCCGTGAGAAGAGTGTCTGCCATCTTAAGGGTGATCCAACCTCGATTAGGTATGAGAAATCAGGCTGTCGTCAGCAGTTGGACCGAGGGCGACTGTGAAGCAAGAATATGCATACTGAATGACGAAACTGTGTCGTCATTCAAAGCAAGAATGTTTGTGGGGTCATGTACTTCCAATTATTCTCCGGGGAGAGAGAGAGAGAGAGAGAGATAGAGAGAGAGAGAGAGAGAGAGAGAGATTTGCAGAGAAAAAGTAACGTAGACAGCGTGGTTAAAACTCTCAAATCTGGGAAAAACTCCAGTAGGACCAATAAGGAGGTTAACTTAGATTTCAGAACGAACAAGATTCTGGAAGCAGCTCTCTCGGGTGGAAAAGTGTAAAATCTTAAGTGATAATATAAATCTGAAACTTTATTCTTGCTTTTCATTTGTCACCACAAGTTCTAAGCTTTACTGTTCCTGCAGAAGTGAATTCCAAGTAAGACTTTGAAGAGAACCCACACGCCACTCGTCCATTGCGCAATTATGACGCCACTCCCGTTAGTGCCATCCACTGGGAAGCAACGTTTCAATGAGAGCTTTCACACAACACCGCCATTTGCCTCACCCGTCATTGTTACCCAGGCCTTTGTGAGGTCAAGTTGGAAGGCATTTCGAAGATAGTGGGTGAAAAGGTGAACGCTGAAGATCTCTTTTATGAAAGTGAAAAAAGGCCAGCAATTTGGAATGTGTGTCACGAAGACTAAGGAAACAAGATAGGAAAGAGGAAGCGAGGAAGGACTGGCATAACATCATAGTGAACTTCATTAATTCCCCAGTTGGAAGACAGACCCCTGGCCAAAAAAAAAAAGGAAAAATAAAAATGAAATTGGCAAGTTCACCAAGCTTCTTATGGCCCTGATTGAAATTAACTGGTATATTTTTCGGTTCCTGTCCACCTGCCTGTCTGTCTGTCTGTCTATCTACAATCTTACTTAAAATTGTGTTTATCTTGTTTTTTTTTATTTATTTTATTCCTGTTTTACAGTTTTACTTTGCTTCGTTTCTCTTCAACACTATACTGCTATTTCTCCTGGGGCTCTTGGACTTGTCACATTTTGCTTTCAATAATAATAATAATAATAATAATAATAATAATAATAATAATAATAATAATAATATAGTATTGATGATAATAATTCCTTTCCACAGGGTCATATTGTTTCACAATACATCTTGTGTAGTCATAATTTGTCTTTTGTGGCAGGAATCGCCCCCAGAACACCTCGGTGCTTACGTCAGATATTGCTTACTTAGAAATCCAAAGTAAGCCTTATTTAAAAATGATTCAACTATAGACCATGAGTTGCTTGATAACAAAACGATATTTACCACGCTTGTAATATAATTCTGCTTTGTAAGACTACTTTTCAACATGCTAAATTTTTGTATCTCCTTATCTAAAGGTATATGGAAAATTTTCAGCCATCAACAATTAATAATTATTGACACAATTAGACTCTCCTGTATATCTAAATATGTTCTAATGGCCTGTAAACTACACCTTTGTCACTCAAAGTATTTGGCAAATTTATCTCCCAGATAGCAGCAAACTTGAAGTTGGCCTTGCTGCAGGTTTCATACCAAAGAGGACTCAACCCAACCATCAAGGTATCGTCAGTATTAATGCCATGTCTTTCTCATACAAGGTTATGTATAGCACAACACAACACACTTCGACAGTGGCCTCTGCAGTGCTACGTCTACACTGGGTGGTTAAGTGGAGGTGCACCATGTGTTTGCCATTATTCCAAACCAGAAAAAGTAAGTATACCTTAGTTTAACCAGACCACTAGCTCTCCTAGAGATGGCTGGCCAGAAGAATTAGATTTATTTTACGTGGCTAAGAACCAATTGGTTACCTAGCAACGGGACCTACAGCTTATTGTGGAATCCGAACCACATTATAACGAGAAATGAATTTCTATCACCAGAAATAAATTCCTCTAATTCTTCACTGGCCGGTCGGAGAATCGAACGCGGGCCCAGCAGAGTGCTAGCCAAGAACGATAGCAACCTGTCCAACGAGGAACTAGAAAACCAGAATTCAATGTTCTTTAGGGGCTGGTGAAAGTCTGCAACTGAATATGTTTTGCTTTTCACTCAAAAATTTACCAGTGCATGGTTCAATGTGTGTTGGGAAATTCCAAAAGCCTCATCAGCCACAAATACAGAAGGCACTGGAGTCTCAGAGGTTGCGTATGAATCCAATTAAGTTCAGTCTTGTTTTCAGATGTCTTAAAAAACCTCTCACTTTGAACACAGTTGAATATGAAGAATTCCTATATGCACCTAAATCAATAAACATGAACTATGTGAGGCATCACACACACAGCAAGTGGCAAAATCTAAAAGTAACTTTTGCAACTGTAGTATAAAGAATCACTGTCTGTTGGCTTGATAAACCTGATGTGTTTGCTGTCTAAGGCACCGAGACAACTAGGAAATGGAATCCTTTGATAAAACTGAGTTGCAGGTTCCACCCAAAACTGTTCTGTCACTTCAGGAAAACAGACTTGCTTCACACGTCGCCTGAGTCCTGACAGCCTTACGCATGTGCCGTAGGACGTTTGAAATGGTAGATATACCAAGTCTGTGCTGGTGGTGAGGGTCAGTTATGGTTGCCCTATCAGCTGGAGGTAGGGGGGGCGCAGTAAGCCCTCGGAGAAATTTTGGGAAATTTGTGCTCATTTTGGGCATTTTGAAGCCGTATGAAAGCTGTATTGAATTATTAAAGCAGCAAACAGGTGTGCCACAACCACCCACATATTATTATTATTATTATTATTCCAAAGACTAAGGGGCAAACCAAGACATCAGTGTCTTGAGGGGGCAAGTACCTCTAGCCCCCCCAAATTACGCCCCTGAACTATAGAAGAATCATTTAAGGGGAACAAGTCATTCGTTAACAAGGACCCACTAGTTAACTTCCATATAATCAAAACATTCATTAAAGGTTTTAATGTCAGGACAGGCTCCATCTTTCCTTCGTCTGATGCTGCCACTATCTCTCCCATCAGCCCGCAGACACCTTATAACAGCCGGGATTCCAAGAATGTCACCGCTGACGATGAATCACTACTGTACAGAAGAACAACCTGATGTGGGGAGATCAAGAAGGATAGCCACGCGAAATAGAAGTAGAGGAGAAGTAACCACCTGGTTGGATAGTTGGCATCCTGCTTGTCGCCTCGGCCGTTGGAGAAACACACCGTCGAGTCGCCCATTGGCTCCATCCTTAAAACTGGAGCTTACATATTTACGTTTTGTATTGATGATTTTAGTTAGACTGAAGATGATCCCAGGACAGGGTTCGAAAGCTCTTGTAACGTTTTTATAAAATCAACATAATTCACCACTGAATATAATTGTGGACCTGATGTAGCCTACAGTTGCTGTCTTCAAATTGTATTGCTTGAAGATGAAGAATTGCCAGTGTCTCTCTCTTCAGGTATGGTAGCGTTGTGCGTATTATAATGGCACTCGCCTTCTATGCTGACTGAGAAAAGAAAAGACTCCTACTTCTACTTTTCACTTTCATCGTAATTTATCAGGTTGCAGAGTAAAGCTCTGCGCCTCCCTTTGTACCCCCTGACCTCCACGTCTGTCTCTTGTGGCTGGGCTATACTTCACTACCCCTTTTGTGATTTCATCGCTTTTTTGGCTTGTGATTTCAGTACTTTTCTGCAACGGCAACGCCCTACATCGAGAAAATGTGGTCACAAAGGAACAGGGGCAGCTCGTCAATAGGGACTGTGAGACTGCAGCCCCCCCAGTGGATTTCTAGGATTCACGAAAATAAAGTTAATTTATTGATGTTTGACTATCATTAACATGAAAACACCTATTCTCATATATTTATATGAAAAAATTACTGCAAAACAATGAGGAAGTACGTAAATTATTTACTATTTAATGATACGAAAGCGGGAGAAGGGGGAAGCTTCCTGGGCAGTATGGAGAGTGGACTGCCTCCCATGCAGTCTTGTCTCAGACATTGGTGTGACGGTTGTTGAACTTGTGAATGGGTGTGAGAGCGGGGGAGAAGGGGGAGGCTTCCGGGTGGTGTGCAGAGTGTGGACTGCCTCCCACCAGTCTTGTCTCAGACGTTGGTGTGATGGTATGTATGTTTTTGCGTCGCTCTTATTTTTGATAGTGTTTAGCAATTTGCCAGGGATGATTTTAAAATATTATTGATCAGTGATGGCTTGTGCTCAATTTTAATTATCATAGATGTTGTAAGATCACAGAAACATCGTATAAAAACAGTATTTATTCTTCTTTTCACAGGTAGGCCTAGCATTATTTTGCAAAATGGCACAAGAAGCAAAGACGGTTTCTTCATTGAAAGAACTCAATTTTTCACAATAACAGCCCTCCCATCAATAACAGTCACGAGCCGCCACTGCAAAGGAATGGGGTTGTTTAGGTTTTAGATATAGTTTTCTTAGACCTTTGTGGCCTCTCGGTGATAATAGTCAGCTCAGCTCGTTTGCTGCATAATTATACAATTTATATACATGTATATATATGTGTGCGCATGTATGTATGTGTGTGTGAAAACTGGGGTAGGGCAACGATCGCGAAAACTAAAACCCTGTAGCCAAATTAAATGTGTTTGATAATTTTTAATTAAGGGTAGGGGAGGGGAGGGAAAGGGAAGGGGAGGGGATGGAAGAGGGAAAGGGAGGGAAGGTGGTAGGTGAGGGGAGGGGTAGGAGGAAGGGCAGAACTAAGTTATAGGTACGGCGGGTATTTAGCGAGAAATGGCAGTTTCTTATAGTATTTTGGATGCTTATTAACAATTTAACGTTAATTTTTGGCGGTCGGCTGTAATTAACTTAGAATTTACTTTGAACTCTACCCTACGGTAATGGGGACCCTGATGGAATCCAGGGTTTCCATACGCGATCTTCACGAGACAGAGCACCGGTACGTCTGTTTCGAACGATTCATATCCCGTCTGGCAAGTGCAATAACTTGTTAACGTATGGGTAAGGGAAAGGGTAGGGTAGGGGAGGGAAAGGGTAGGGGAGGGCAGGGAAAGGGAAGGGGGATGGAAGAGGGAAAGGGAGGGAAGGTGGTAGGTGAGGGGAGGGGTAGGAATTGAGAGTAAGTCATCCAGCTTCTCCTAACACTACTTTAAAGGGGAAGAAGAAGAGGAAGGCATAAGGTAAACAACTTTGTTGCTGCTCCTGCTCATTTTTGCTTATTTCTGAGATTATAGACGCAGATTCGCCGAGAAAATGTTGTGATGGATCGGTGAATATGTGCTGTTAATGCTGAAGTAAGCATAGTGTAGGTGGTTTAAGTGACAGTGCAGTTATAAACCTTGAAAACTTCGTTAAGTTCTCTTATTTTGAATAGTGGCCCCTCCCCCCCTAGCATTCCCTAGGCAGACAGTCTGCGCTAGACGGTGGTGACGGTGCTGCCATCAATGTAACAGTATGACGTCATTCTCAACACCGTTTAGGAGAAAGGACTCCTTTGGGTTACAGTTTTCTACATACCCTTCTGTGGATGCTGTTAGTAGAATGTTATTTTCAAACATGAAATTGGTTCATGACTCGATTATAGGAGTTCATTTTATAAATAGGAATAGAGTAATTGTTAAAGTAGTACCAAATGTGTTTAATGATCTCATGGAAAAATACGAAGGCAAAGAGGTATGTTCAGAACAGTTGGGAAATGTAAAGATTGTGAACCTTAGTACATCCATGACGTATGTTTCAATAAGGAATGCTCCTTTCGAACTCAGATGAAAAGCTGGTCGAGGTATTATCGAAATATGGCAAAGTGGAAGGAATCAGGCAAAACAAATATGCTATTGACGGGAGTCAGGACAGCTAGCATGAGACTAAAAGAGAATGTTCCTTCGTCAATTACGGTTTTCGGATTTACCTTAACTATCTTGTATAATGGGCAGCAACGTAATTTTAGGTGCGGGGAAATAGGGCACGTGGCTAAAGACTGCAAATACGAAGATGTAAGGTCTAAGTTTAAACAAGGAGAGTTCCCTCACCTGTCTACGGAAGGAAAGGACGAAACCAACGTAAACGCAAATGAGTTACATAAAGACAATGTAGAAAATGAAACTGTTGAGGAAAGCGGAGATACCCAAGGAATTCAAACTACAGATATAGTAACCGAAGGAAAGGACAGAGATGAGGAACCTAGTTCAATGGAAGAGCAGGTATTAGATTGCACAACAGAAGAAATTGTTAAGGATAATTCACAAAATGATTCTGAGCAAGAAAAGGTGATCTAGGGAAAGAAACGAAGGAAGATCATGTCTCAGTGGAATCTTTGGACTGCTGCATGAGGGAAGAAAATGTTCATGGCAAACTGGAGAGAGGGGTAATCGTTGGTCGGCCAAACTATGAGGACGAAAAGGATCTTTTTTAGGACAATCTTGAATACGAACAGGATGATGACGATGAAGGAAGGCCAGGATTTAGGGTTTCCCAACCAATAGGTGTCAGTGACTTGCATACGTCTACAACAAACGTTGAAATTCATAAGGCGGGGCAGATTCATAAGGATGGTAAAGAAAACAATTTGAGAGGTATTTACAGAAAACGAAAACTTTTTTTCTTGTACCACTCCTTCATCCATACTTTCGCAAATATAGTAGAAGGAAAGCATGTTGAAGTGTGTACCCTGCCTAAGGATGGTAAAGAAAAACGGATAGTGGAAAAGAAGAGAAACAGATTATGAGAGACCAGCTGCAGCGTCCCAAACAGAATTTTCCAGTACTGACATAGAAGTTGGAACATGGCATACAAAAACAGACCCTAGCAATAAACTGAAGATAACGCTGAAGAAAGACCACCATCAAAACATGGAGAGGACGAACCCGAATTTATCATCAGATGATGAAACAGGAAGTGTGCTAAGAAGCTTCAAGCAAATTAACGTAGTATTGTATTATGCTTTAACCTAGTATTGTATATGTTTTTTGTTTACATAACATACAAAATTCACTTCATCCACATTAAATGTAGCTACAATTAACGTAAATGGACTTAATACTTTGAATAAGCCAATTAAAATAATAAACTTTGTTTCTTTATAAACTTGATATAATTTTCGTTCAAGAGCACAATATAAAAGGGGAAGGGAAACTGGAATATGTTGAAAAATATTGCAAAGTTTTTATTAATTATACACAAATGCTTAAGGGTGGAATAGCTATCTTTTTTAATAAAACATCCAATGTGGAAGTTTTGAGTTTTGAAAATTATATAGATGGTTATGTTATGAGTGTTAATTGTCGTTACTCAAATGTTAATATTCAATTATTAAATGTGTATGCTCCTGCTGGGAATAGTAAGAAAAAAGATAGGGAGAAATTATTTACTATATAGATATTTTTATATTTCTTAAGGAACAATATAAGCAATACCATAATGGGTGGTGACTGGAATTCTATTACCTGTAACAGGGATTGCTCAAATTCAGATAGTGGACTGCTATCAAAATCATTTGTAAGCATGAAAAGCAATTTGAAACTTAGAGATGCTTGGTTTTCATGTCATCACCAGGTGGATTATACTTATGTTAGGGAGAATTATGGCTCAAGGCTCGATAGATTTTATTTAAAAGATTTGCATAACCATGTGGCAAATATTCAAAATATTCCTGTTAGCTGGACTGACCACTGCATTATAGTATTAGCCTTGAAATTAGAAAATGTAGCTTCGCCAGGGAAAGGGTACTGGAAACTTAACAGTAATATTCTAGATAAAGATATTGTGAGAGACAATTTTCTTATGACTTGGAATAATATTAAGAGGAGCAAGACTTGGAATAATATTAAGAGGAGCAAAGACAGATTTGGAAATATTCTATGTTGGTGGAATATGAAAGCCCAGCTTAAATCTTTCTTTATCACATGTTCAAAGCAAATTAACCAAGAAAATATGGCTTACTGAAATTACTGAACTACCAGTTAAAAGAAGAAATAGGAGGAGGTGTGTTAGGTAAAGACAAGTTTTCGTTAGTGAACTCTTGAAATTAAGAATAAATAGTATTCAAGATGAGATTTTATGAAGGAGTCAAAATTAGAGCAAAGGTGGATGATAAATTAAAGGGTGAACAAGTTTCAGCATACCTGTTAGGGAAGGAGAAAAACTCTAAAACGTATTTAAATAAGATAAAGAGAGACGATGGTAACGAAATAGTAAACCCTAAGGCTATTACTTTAAATATAAGGGAATATTTTGAAAAGCTTTTTAAAAAAGAGAAATGTGATAAGTCTTATCAAGACTTGTTTTTAAATTTAGTAGATAAAGTTATTGATAGGAACGATAATGATATTTTAACCTCAGAAGTGACTGAGTCTGAAGTATTGAAAGCATTGAGGGGGATTAAGAACGGTAAAAGTCCGGGAATAGATGGTCTCACTGTTGAGTTTTACAAAATGGTTTGGAAGGAAATAAAAATCGAACTTGTAAGCCTAGTAAAGTTTATTTTTGAATATAAGACCATCTCCAAAATGAATAAAGGAATAATAACGCTTACGCCGAAGGAAGGAGACAGGTTTTATTGCAAACTGGCGGCCAATAACGATGTTAAACGTGGATTTTAAGATAATAGCGAAAATAATAACTAATAGATTGAAGAATGTGTTACATTTAATCATTTCCCGCCGAGCAGTTTTGTTTTGTAGATGATAGGTCAATTATCAACTTGAATTCCATTATGAGAGATATTATGTTTTATGCAAATAATAATGATAAACAAGCTGCATTAATAAATCTAGGCTGGTCTAAAGCTTTCGATCGTGTGGATCATGATCTTTTATATGCTATATTGAGCAACTTTGGTTTTGACCCTAGCTTCATTCAGCTAATACAAATGCTTTATACAGATGCTGAAAGTGTACTATGCATAAATGGCAATATTTCTGATCCATTCCCCATAAAGAAATCAGTAAGGCAAGGATGTCCATTATCCATGATTTTATTTATTATCTACCAGGAACCCTTTTACAGGAGGATGAAAAAGAAGCTTGTGGACATGTCATTGAGTTTGCCAAATAATTTAAAAGTTTCTGTTCTAGGATATGCTGATGACTCTGTTATCATAGTTACTAGTGACAAAGGAATATTAGAATGTTTTAATATAATCACAGATTATGAAAAGGCAAATGGTGCAAATCTGAACAGAAATAAAACTTCCATTTTAGGCATTGGGAAATGGAGAAACAAATCAGCATGGCCAATAAATGGCTGTCATTACCTTCATGATTTCTGTAAAATCCTA
Organism: Macrobrachium rosenbergii; assembly: GCF_040412425.1. NCBI lineage: Eukaryota > Metazoa > Arthropoda > Malacostraca > Decapoda > Palaemonidae > Macrobrachium > Macrobrachium rosenbergii. The sequence continues at coordinate 51,956,941 of NC_089781.1, read as the reverse complement.
GGTGTTTATCATAGTAATAATTATCACGATAGTGTTAATCTAAATTGAGTAATCTAGAGAGTAAGATAAACAAAATGATAGGTATATTTAGGAATAGGAAGCTGACAGTGTTCCAAAAATGTATTATAATTAATTGTAAAATTTTAGCAAAAACATGGTATGTGTCACATGTATATACAGTTCCACAGGATTGTGCAAAACGAATACAGAGAAGTTTATTTAGATACCTATGGAATGGAAGCTGTGAACCAGTTGCAAGAAATACTGTATTTTTGCCAAAGACAGAAGGTGGGCTAGGCGTGATGAATATTCTATATAAATCGAAAGCCATTATGTTCCGTACTTTTAACAAGATTTCTATAAATAAGTGTTATGGTTTTGAAATTATGTATTTCTATTGTAAAATAAAAAGCTAGTGTGTTGATAGAAACTGAAAAAATGAGAGAGACTGTACTATTTTTATCACATCATATTATAGTGAGATGATCGATGTTTGGGAAAGTATATCGTTTAAAGAATTATCCTAAGGTGTCTGTTAAAGAAATATACTGGTTACTTATGAACTGTAAAGACTGTAAACCAAAGATAGAGTTATTGTACCCGCTTTTTAATTGGACCCAGATTTGGTATGTAAATAATAAGTACATTGATAAGAAAAAGCAGAGATATAGTTTATAGATATGTTCATGAAATACTTAATACCAAAGATAGACTGCATATGATGAAAATCTCGAATGAAGATAAATGTCTCTTTTTGTAGTTATATTGAAAACAATATGCACATATTTTATTTTTGTCCCTCGTCAAAAACATTCTGATTTGGTTAAGGTCAATACTAAAAGCTATTGTAAAATTGAAAACTGATAGTTTACTAAAGATACTTAAATTGGATTTCAAGACACCATCTAAGAAAGACGAAAACACAGCAATGGTGCTACTATCACATTTCGTAGTAGCAGGAGTCCGTATGGTTTGGTCGATCCTTGGCTTCTATTGATAGACGACCCAAACTTGATTGCTTATATAGGAATAGAAATGTCAAAACCAAGTTTATATTGAGTAAAGTTTATGTAAATAAATTAGACAACCTTTTACCAAAGAATATGTACTTAATGCTATTATAAAATAAATTTCTTGAAATAAAAAAAGTTACTGTTACGATATAAAGCTTACATAATGAAAATTTGTACGGGTTGTAAATTATTATTGTGTATATTGTATTATGAATGTATATGAAGTCATTGTAATTATTCTATTGAAAAGTTTATCAATAAAAGAAAAAAAAACACCACTTGCTATTCAAACGTATTAAGAAAACGGCGTCTCTTCTGATGTTGTGAGCAGTCCGTACCTGAGCATCAGGAATTTGAATTTTGGGGCTACTTTGAATGGCCCACAGTACCTTTAAAATTCTTTTATTTCAAAAAGCAAACCCCAAAGGCGTCCCTCTCAGAATACGAGCTTCAGATAAACTAAGATTCATGGCTGTATCCCTTACTTCATTGTTGCTCCAACAGGTATGTTAGGACCTCACCCACCCACCCACCCTACCACATCCCCTGAATGCCTTAAATCGATATCTGGATCTCCAGAATGGCTAAACGGATTTGGATGAAGTTTTACACGATCGAGACCTTAGTGGGAACCTGGAAAGCCAGAGTTTCATCCCAGTCGGTTGAATATTTCCAGAATTGCAGACGGCCAAAGTCGGCATTTTTGTGGACTCCGGGTTGCTGGGTTTTACTAGCTGCCAACTACCGTGGTGGTTGATACCAGCAGTGGTTACTGTCCCTACAACTTACCAACCATCACAATTATACTATACCCAGCACCAAACATTTCATGGAGTCATCATCAGCTTCACAACCACACACAGCACAAACAGAAACTCCTCTGTAAAATCTATTCCTTATCTACAGTGGTACTATTAGCCTACCATCTCGTTTCTGATGAAAGCAGCCGGGAGTGATTTAATTTCTTTTAAATATGAACCTACATTGTATATATATTGTAGATAGGGTACTGTATTTTTCTATCAAATAAAATTACAAAATAGATCTGGTATTTTGATAAAACATTCTATCGCAAAATGCATAAGATTATTTATTTAAGACTTTCTTCAAATTTACAGCTGAGATATCCCTTTACTTGTCCTTTGTGCGTGTTCTCACGCTTGTATCTGTCCTGAGATCATATATCAAGAAGCTATAAGCCCATCAAAGGATGGCTTAGTAATATGAAAAGATATTGAAAGATTCTTTCTCGTCAGCACATAAATGCTGTACAGGGTGTATTACAGTCAGACCACTGTTTATCCTAGGTAATAAAATCTGATGCACATGCCTCCTCGTTGGAGCACGTTTATTCTTTTGGGAAATAGGGTTTAGACAAAAAGCTGCACTCTTGATGCCATCCTCTGTTCTGACAGTCATGAAGAGACATTCTGCGGTTGCCTATCTTCAAATAAAGAATCTGGTGAATTTTACCGGTGATGAACTGCCTTTGTGAAATGAGACTTCTGCATTATTCTGGAACGGTTATCAGATGTTACCGACTTAAATGCGATACTTTGTTTGAAGTGATTCTGAAGGAATTGTCACCAGTGTCACTGTAGTGACCCCATCCCCATCAGAAAATGAAAACTCATAAAATGTTACTCTCATTTTTTGTCTTTGACATCATTTCATCTAGTTTTTTCTCTCCTGTTGCGTCCACCATCCAATTTCTCGTTTTTCTGCTTTAACTATCCTACACCTGTTCTCCAGATTTCTTCTACATCATCATTTACTATTTTTCTTCCACCTTGTCTTTTGCTTTTTTATCTGCCTCCCATACTTTCCTAAGCCTAAAATCTCCTCTTTCATTTTTTCTTTTGTTCCCCTCTCCTTTTTTTTTCATTGTCTGTCCCACTTAATCTCCTACCCACGTTTAATCATTTTTCTAAGCCACTTACTCAGTTCTGTTTTCATTTACTCGTTTTTCTTTTCCTCTTATTTCTCAAACCCACTGTTCCTTTTAATTTTCCTGTATCCTCTAGTCCTTCCATCATCCTCGTATTTTCCTCCTCTATCTTTCGGATATGCGTAGCGTGGTCAGCCATTGGGCGGAGTTGGGGCTGGCCCCCGGAGGATTATTTCCTTAGGCTGACGGGCCATGCAAATGGAAAATGTGATGTATCATCGGCTTTAGAACAAAACCAAACGTCATTGTATCATGAAATACCGACGCGGCGACTAAACCGTCACGCGAGCAATTGTTTTTTTCTCTTTAATTTCTGGTTGGTCGTCACTGAGAAATTGGACGATGAATTTTCATTGATTTTGATCGGGTGTTAAAAAAGGATTTGGAATCTTATCTCTTTCAGATGAATGCGTTCCTGACAAGTGTATGTTTTTCTAGTTTTTGAGGCTTTCTGTTCCTTTTCGGCTGGCGTTCCGTGTATATTTCAAGTGAAATTGACTAACTTGGGGCAGCGGTTAACGGCAGGGCCTCACCAGCGATAGACCAGAGTTCGATCCCAGGCCGAAAATGTTAATCTTCCCATTGCCTGAGAAGTCTTTTGTACCCTTGTTGACTTAATTTCAAGTAATATAGATGGTGGATAGCTTATTCACGCGGGTCGCAGATAGGGTAGGTCTCATTCGTAAACAAATTTCTGAGAACTAAGACTCACCCCTCTGTAGCTACTCCTTTTAAGGGTATATTGGTGTGTTTTGAATGTGTGTGTGTATGTTTAGTCACCCCATTTAGGCTCTTATGGGATGTTTGTGTGCTAAAACATCGTCCCACTTAAGACATGCTTAGATATTATTAATAAGAATTCAGTTGCTGTGAATTTTCATCTTTATTTCAGTTAAGATGTATATCGTCATTCTTCAGTCAATTTTGCTGCCATTCTAAAAGATATACACAACACAGCTCGAAAGTATATGTTATGGATAAAAGTACTTATCAGATACTTTACAGGTTGAGCACAGGCCAGTCACTAGGTGTTTGATAACCGACCGAGAGCTGAGGCCAGGGCCATATTTTATCCAAAAGTAACTGAACAATTGGGTAGAGATGATTGATTTCAATATAAGAAGTTTTAGCATAAAATGGAAGCCAGCGGTCCATATTTTATCCAAAAGTAACTGAAAAACTGGGCGTAGAGATGATTGATTTCAGTTTTAGCATAAAATGGAAGTCAGCGGTCTCTTCTGAAACTAAACCATCGTCAGGCTGGAACCGCAAATAGAGGAAGTACTGGCGAAGAGATTCACTATAGCGAAAATAAAAATTTCAGAAGCTGCATACCTCCGTACTGGAGTAAATTTACAAGTACTTTCCTCTCTATTTTGCAGGTTTGGGAAGGTGCCGCAAATCAGTTGCCTAGTATCGCTTATACTATCAGGACATTTTTATCGTTTTGTTAAACAAAACCAGTAAGGGATTGAATCGTACGTTGACTTTTGCAATTCTAATTTCTTTTCAAGTGGATATGTTTAAGAGAGTTGTTGTATCGGTTCATGCGTGAGCAATGTAATGCTAAATGATCAAGTCAGGACTATAGATCTAGTGGCTTTTTTTGTGATAGTGATCTGTAATGTAACTTTGGCATTCAAAAGTGCTGTTCTGATTCTGCAGTAAAGTGCCTTTTGCTTTGTGAAGACAGCCAATTCGGGGTTGAGTAGCACTCCCGCAGATATTATGCAAAAGAGTCGGAAATAGTTAGATTTGTTGGTTAATATGAGTAAAAATTAATTATAGGTTATAAACCCATTGGAATAAGATAGGGTAGGCAGGATTCTCCTGAAGTTATCATCAGGTATAATTCCTTAGTGTAGATTAGACGTCAAGGTTCATCGAGCGCCTTAGGGTCCAAGTGAATTGAAAGTACAAAGTAAGAAGTCGGGTATGAGGGGCAGCGTGTTGACGGCAGAAAACACCAAAATTTCTGATAACTAAGTGTACGGGAAAAAAGGATCCGTGAGAAAACTATACATTTTAAACTAAACAAGTCATTAATCGATGGAGAAATGGTGTATGGGGTGGGGCTCTGTGAAAAACGCGAAAGTATTAAAAATGTACCAGTGTGCACGTTAAAGTCTCAGCAGACAAAAGGGGCCAAGATTAAACTAATGTGAAGGGGACAGTTTATCTTTGTAAGTTCAACATTGGTAGGCAATGTATAAGACAAAGATCACCTCTGCCGTCTGTAACATGTACCTAGAATGGGTGTTCTTAAAATGCCATGCTATGCGTACTGAATCTCTGCAACTGTCAAAGTCTAGCATTCACTGTGCTGGACCCTTTTGGCCATTTGTCAGTAACCAAATCTGTATTAATGAATGAGCTGAGAGAGAACAAACCAAGCACATTGTAGACTTAGGTCTTATTGGAATCAAATCACATCTCAGTAAGTTTTTAGAAAATGAATGTTCATGAAAATTTACTGCAGAGTAAATATAATTATAATTTGTTAATCACTAGTAATTTTATGTCTTGTGTTGATATTCGACGAAAACATTAAGCCGTTTTTTGTCTCCGGATCCATTCCATCAAGCAAATGGAACTCACACAGTTCTTCTCCGGCTCCCATCCAACACTTGGGAATAATTCACCTCATCGCCGTCCACCCTTTCCATGAATTCCTGAATCATCCTTAATCGAAGCATGCATTAGTTAAACAGTGACTCATTTCTTAGGACACACCGTTCACTCAAACTGCCGTCCATAAATGATGTTTAGTTTTCGCCTTTTTTTTAATTTCGCCATTCAGTCCCTGTGCGAAATCATTTACCTTCTCCTCGAATGAATTCGCCTGTCATTTCGTCAATATTTTTCTTCGGTTTGGCGTAAGAAGCGTTTGTTGGCTGATAAATCGTTAAGGATGTTTTCGTTGGTCTCTTTAAAAGGTCGTTCTGATTCTTTCTTAATTAAAAGTTGTTTAAAAACTTTGCTCTGTTTAATTTTTTTTTAATTAAGTTGCTATTTTTAAAGTTCAGTTCTTCATCTCATTTTATGAATTAGGTTACTAATGTGAAAATAACTGACAGTTAGTAAATAGAGTCAGTGCGAGGTTTTCCACTTGTGATATGGCAACCCTACCAATCCGCATATTTATTTAAATCTCTTTTTCTCTCTCTCTCTCTCTCTTTTCTCTCTCTCTCTCTATATTTTTTTCTCAGATATATTCACGACGATATATATTAAGGATAAATAAACAATAAATATGTCGGGAAAAGCACCGATAATTAAAACTGAAAATTCATGGCGAAAAAAAATATTATACCATGTGATTCGCCATGGCGAACAAAGTACTTTAAACGCAGAGTTCAAGCAAGATAAAATATGTAAGGTGCTAACATTAACAACGGTGAGTTTGTACATGAAGCAGGTGTACATATCATACATACCTATATATAATATATTGTATATATATATAAATATATGTATATATACATATGTGTGTGTGTGTGTGTGTATAATGTATGTATGATATGCACTGTTCCATTCCAATTTAAACTTTTATCAGTTTTATTAGATAGAGTATCATGTTGGATGTTAAATTATTTGCGTTAACTAACTTCATAAAGATACACTCCGTGATATAAAATCTTGGGAAAATCGCTTTCCGCTTGAGGAAAATAATGATACCCTGAGATATATTTTATGTCGACCTTAGCTGTTAATGTTTTACCGTAGACTTTAGTTATCACTGGCAAGAATGAGACCTTACCAAGTCTGTGTTCACATTATCCAGAGGGTAAAAAGGTCAAGGTCTAAGTAAAACCTTTAAACTTGTTGGACTTGCCATTACTAAATACTAAGACCTAATTAAGGAAAATTCAATGACGCTATTTTAATGTTTCCTTTACATCAACTAAAATTTCAGCTGTGTGAAATAATCAGAATATGGAAGTTATATGAATGAATATGTTGTGAAAGTTCCACAGATTCCTTCAGTACCTCACACGAAAATGAATAAATACACGAGGTCACTGAAATTACATATTATATACACATCCACATATATATATATACACACACATATATATATATATATATATATATATATATATATATATATATATATATATATATATATATATATATATATATATATATATATATATATATATATATATATATATATATGTGTGTGTGTGTGTGTGTGTGTGTGTGTGTGTAGTGTGTCTAGCTCCTTTTCATTAGCTTGAATGTCCTTGTGTGAGATATATATGTTTGTTTTAGGGTCGTCAAGAAGAGGGCCTACTGGAAGGTTATGACAGAAATAGTTTTGCTGTAAAGAGTATCAAGTAATTATCATGTGAACTGTGGTTTGCCTGCAACTATGCGCTTTAATAGTAACATTATGTATTGAAGTAATTTACAATACATTGCAATTATTGTGATATCATGGATTACCGAGTAAAAATACTGTATCACAGGGATATTTTGTAAGTACCTTTGAAAGATCGTGTTGTTGCTGTCTTAAAAACGTTTGTATGGGGGAAGTCAAAGTCAGCACCTTTGCGTTGTGACGCCTCTCTTGTATTTTCTCATTGTATGCATAGTCCAGCTGGTCAAGCAACCTAATGCCTTTAACTAATCCAAGCTTGAAGGAAACGAGTCGGAGAGAGGGAAAGGAAAAGGTATAGATAGGCCTAACCCTTAAGTAGGAGATATACCTCCTCTTTATAGATAAAAGAGTATGGGAATTAGAGAAAACGGGAATCAGAATAGTACGTATTTCTAACAGCCAGTAGCTGGGAATAAACGGTCATCGATGTAGGGATTGCCATTTTTTATACACATTCTTATATCTGTATACCGAAGAGTAAAAATCAAAGCCAGGTGTTAATTTGAAAGCAGCTGTTGCGTTGTAGCATCGAATATATTGATTTTGTCGCGTGATGGTTCCGTCTCTTTCAAGCAGGAATGCCGCCGTAATTCCGCTCGACTATTTTCCCTTTTCAATATCTTTGACCCTGATCTGCACTTGTCCTCACCACAAATTTAGTTACCTGTGATATTCCCTGGGAAGCTGTCTTCAGATTATCCATTATCATGTTCTTTTTAACACGTTGCTAGGGTATCCATTGTTTGTCGGCATCTGCCTCACGTGCTCCAAATCCAAGTAGACAGATTTCAAGGTACTACAGTGCAAGAAGGCGCTTCTGATGTAAGCACCAATAATGGACCTATTGTATGATTCTGAGAACTCTCCTTGTATTAGTGCAGTGAACTGCAATTTTAGCTTTGTGTAGATGGAAGTAGGCAGGCATACTGAGCTTTTCTTTCCGTGACGACTTCAAGGAAAGGAAGGGTCTCCTCTTTTTTGACCTCAATTGTAAAGGTGAGGAGCAAATTTATTTTTAGGGCATCCGCTAGTTTTTCTGCCTCAGTGCTTCCGTGGTGGTTAAAAGTTGTCATGTACACTCGGCAAGGAAAGTGAGGATACAGTTTTTAATCTTCGGACATATATTGCTAATTAATGCGACATCTGGCAACTTTAGAAGGGGGAGGAGCTTCAGTCTTATTGTGTTTACTTTTTGCTTGACCTCCTATAACTTTCAATCATATTCTACGGTTCTAAAATCATTGATACGTAAATGCAGTAGTAAGCTTTACAGTATTCGTTCAAGTTGTAATTTGCAGCGACAGTTCTGAGCAAAATAAAAATTTTTCGACACAACCTACCAACTAACCTTACACAAAGAATTTATGACACCACAATGAACGGAATGCTTGCGTAATAGGAAACACGATCTTCCATAATGAAATCAAGGGTTAAATTTGAGCAATGTCCAACGAAAAACATGGGGACCAATAAAGGAACGAATGCAATGTTATGATGAGAGAGAGAGAGAGAGAGAGAGAGAGAGAGAGAGAGAGAGAGAGAAAGAGAGAGAGAAAGAGAGAGAGAGAGAGTAAGCTGTTGTGCCTAGACCTATGTAGAGCTACTACTCATTTCATTATTTTTTTTCGTTTAGAGATTGAGCGATACTATACTTGTATAGTATGTTTTAGCAATGGAAAGAGAGAGAGAGAGAGAGAGAGAGAGAGAGCTGTTGTGTAAGCCTGTTGTGGCCTATATGTAGAGCTACTCATTTTATTATTCTTTTCTTTTAGAGAGTGAGCGATACTATATTTGTATAGTATGTTTTAGCAATGGGGAGAGAATGAGAGAGAGAGAGAGAGAGAGAGAGAGAGAGAGAGAGAGAGAGAGAGAGAGAGAGAAAACTATGGCAACGTCAAGAAACATCCAGTTACTTGTGTTTTCCCGCTACTCCACACATCATAGAGAACGCTCTTCCGGATTTAAATAGATTTGGTCAACCTACCTAGCTGTCACATCATTTACTGCCATTAATTCCAGCTGACCTTTAACACCGTGAAATATAAATATGAATGTGTAAAATTAAATAAATTATCATTACCTCGCATGATGATGCAATAATAAGCCTGTTCATAACGGAAAACGAGTAAATATTGCCGTTCTGATAAACAGTACTACACCGAGATATCCATAAACTATCTTTTAGATCTCTATGAACGAAGTCATCTGAGAAATTCTGATTACTTCGGACATCCATGGTGGTTTTAAGTATCTGAACGTTTTTGTTTTGCAGATTTAATATATATGATATAATTTGCACTGTATTTTCATATTCTAAAGTAAATTTACTGAGATTATGTGTTTTCTGTAAGAAAAAATTAAAATTCGATGAACGAAATCTAATGAAAACTGTATCCTCACTTTTCTTGCCTATATATATATATATATATATATATATATATATATATATATATATATATATATTATATATATATATACATATATATATATATATATATTATATATATATATATATATATATATATATATATATATATATATATATGTATTATATTATATATATATATATATATATATATATATATATATATATATATATATATATATATATATATATATATATATATATATATATATATATATATATATAAATTTCTGACTCACGTGGGATCGAACAGGTCTCTCAGGTGGAAAGCAAGGGCGTTACCCACTGGGCCATACAAGTCTAAAAGAAGTTGGAACCTGAGAACTGGACCCATAGTAGGCAAGCTAACTGTTGCATACCAGCTTTTTCGAACTAACTCCTTGGCACAATAGACAACATTTCATTCGTTATCCTTCTGAGTGAATAAGATGAAATCATCAACACACAATCACATGTGGAACAGAAATAGAATTTCTGACTCACGTCGGGATCGATCCCAGTCTCAGTAAAGGTTACTCACTGGGCCATACAGTCTAAAGAAAGGAGAACTGGAGACACCAATAGCTTAGGCATTGAGCTAGAGAGCCAGCCGTTTTCTCAACTTCCCGACTCAGCAATGCTGAGTCAGGAAGTTGGGGAAAACTCTGGTATGCTGAGTTAGCTTGCCTAGGTAATTCCCTGGGTGCAGTTACCAGGTTCCAACTTTTTAGACTTTGTATGGCTCCAGTGGGTAACGCCTTGCTTTCCACCTGAGAGAACTGGGTTCGATCCCGACGTGAGTCAGAAATTTATTTCTGTTCCACACGTGATTGTGTGTTGATGATTTCATCTTATTCACCAGAAGGGATAATTCGAATGAAATGTTGTCTATTGGGTCATTGCTGAGTCGGGAAGTTGGGAAAACTCGCTGGTATGCAAGCAGTTAGCTTGCCCAGGTAATCTCGCGCAGTTGCCTCTTGGTTCCAACTTCTTTAGACTTGTATGGCCCAGTGGTAACGCCCTGCTTTCCACCTGAGAGACCTGAGTTCGATCCTGACGTGAGTCAGAAATTTATTTCTGTTCCACACGGATTGTGTGTTGATGATTTCTATCTTATTCACTTAGAAGGGATAATTCGAAATGAAATGTTGTCTATTGGGTCATTGCTGAGTCGGGAAGTTGGGGAAAATCACTGGTATGCAAGCAGTTAGCTTGCCTAGGTAATCTCTTGCAGCTGTTTCAGGTTCCAAACTCTCTTTTAGACTTGTATGCCCCAGTGGGTAACGCTCCCTTTGCTTTCCACCTGAGAGACCTGGGTTCGATCCTGCGTGAGTCAGAAATTTATTTCTGTTCCACACGTGATTGTGTGTTGATGATTTCTATCTTATTCACTGAAGGGATAATTCGAATGAAATGTTGTCTATTGGGTCATTGCTGAGTCGGGAAGTTGGGAAAACTCGCTGGTATGCAAGCAGTTAGCTTGCCTAGGTAATTCCTTGGTTCTCTTCCTGCCGCCAGAGTTAAGCACATACTGGCCTAAGGATAGAGATGGGGAAAATGTGACGTTTATAAGTTTGTTAACCGTTATTGACTTCCTTCTGCTGTCTGTTGTGACAGTGCTAAGGTCTAATACAAGCAGGGGGCATAATAGAGTAATTACTCAATTCCATTATCTACCTTGTAGCCCATATCTATATTTAGTTCCTGCCTCTGGTAATACTTGGTATTTATATTGTTTGATGGTCAGGGCATTTTCCACATCCAAGTCATGTTGACACTGGCCTGTATTGTAACACCAAGGAATATCTAGGCATATTCATTAACTGAGCTGCAGATGATTGCGCCTGCTTATCATAAAAATGCCATAGAATTTCAGTATTGAAAAATCTGGTTTCCAAAACGTTTTCATTGAGAATAGGTGTCTTCTGTTTCTGCTGTTATCTCTTTTTCTCCTCAGTATCTTCTTTTTATTCTTGTAACGTTAATTTCGTTCACCTTTTTCCCTGCTCCTCCTTCATTCACCGCCTCTGCTTCTCTCACTCCTCCTTTTACTTGTGGCTGGCGTTCGGCCTTCGTAGACTTCAAAGTCAGGTCCATGACTGGCTGTTTTGCTCAGTTATCAGCAATATCAGGTGCCTCATCATATTCCAGTACAGCATCCCTCTTCATGAAATGACAGCCTCGATAACTGACTGACAGAGGGCTTCCAAGTATGGGCAAGAAAACTAACACATTGTCTGTCACCTTGAATTCATGGATTGTAGTTTTTGGATCTGGACATAGCAGGTGTTCGTTTGCGTCTGAAACTTTTTCATCTTTCCGTATCTGCTTATCTTATCGAACTTCTGACTGGTGAAAGGTAATTGTAATTCAAGATGCTCCAACTTTCTTCTTACATAATTTTATGAGTAAGAAGAGCAATACAAATTAACTGGAATTTAGAGAACCGTAACTTCACATGTGCACTGTCCACAACGTGGCATTATCCAAAGGCAACGACAACCTACCACAAAACATATCTATGGATTTCCTGTAAATAAAACAAAAAAAAAAAAAAACGGTTCCATGTCATATAGCACTCTTAGTAATCATCAGAGGGGTATTATGGGGGATAGACAGGGGTTTTGATGTGAGGGTTGGTTAGAGCAGTATTGGGAGGGCTGGGAGAGCAATCTTCTACTTGGCAGCGGTCGCAACTGGTCTGGCCTTAAAAGCAGCAATGTCATATACGACGTCATTGTGTTTATTGCGTGAATGTAGCTGATAAAGATGTATCATTGCTATGTCCTAGAAGTTTCGTTTTTTAATTGCCCGCTTTTGTGCGTGGGCGTGTGTGCGTCAATTAAGCTACTCTGCTACTCAAGGGTCCATCCTCCAACTCCCCCGCATGCGATGGTAACTTAAATTTGAGTGCTTCAGTTTTCAAAAAACAAAATAAACATCTTACTTTGCATCATAAACATATTCCTTGGCATCAAAGACGCTCTTACCTTGAAGACACACCCCACTTTTAACTAGCAAAATAAAAAAAAAAAAAAAAAAAAAAAAAAAAAGTCAAAATAGGATGGTACTCTTCCCGAGGTGGTTGCTTTGTGGGTGTGTGATATAAATGTCATAAAAACGAAAAAAAAAAAAAATTTGTAATCACAAAGGTTCCTTCCCAGACCGGCAGGTTATGCTGGAAGAGTTAACGGACGATTAGTAGCATAGCTGTTGTATATCAGTGTTTCTGGATTTTCGCTTTCTTGTTTCCAGCTAATGCTAAAATGAATTCCTGTGAACTGAAACACTGAATTCTTCCTTCTGACTTCTGTCTGTCTGCTACTCCTCTCTTCTCCTTAGCCATGACAGTATGTGTAATTGATCATTCTTCTTGAAGATTCCGTTATAGACTTGCATTACCACAAGTAGACTGTAACGTAATTCTGGTCAATTCGGATTCTGTAATTACGTATCTTGCATATACAGATAACATAAAACCTCTTAAGAAAATCATGTCTAATTAAAGTCATAAATTTGCTGTTAATTCAAAGGCTGCGTTCTTCTTCGACTTTTCCCAACCCCTGAGGAGTGTCATCCATGTTACACAGTAATCATCCATGTTAGACAATAATCATCCATGTTAGACAGTAATCAGAACTCTCGTATGTGACCTCTGAATGAAGTGTGAAGTGTTGTTAAAATATGTAATAAAAGAAAAGTATAAAACCAAAACAGTATATGTAGTCACAAGGATTCCTTCCCTTATTGGCGGATTACAGTAGACCAGTTAATGGACGAGTAGTAACTTAATTTTTGTATTATGATCGCTCTTGACTTTTTAATATTTGGTACGGTATGTAAAATATTTTCAGGTTTTGTAGATTAGAATTTTGTCTTATAGTATCTGTTGTGAGGAGTTTAATGTTTTCCCTTTTTTTTTGGGGGGATGTCATGTTCATGCCACGTGTAACAAAGTGTATCTGTCCAATAATATATTATTCCTGTATCTTAGATTAAAGAATCAGCTGTGGTAGCTACATACAATCTTTAAGTCGTGTAACTTGTGCAGCCTTGTCCATTTGCATGTACATAAGCACTGTTGGAAAGAAAATTCTGATGCAACAAGGCTATGAAGCTTGCAGTGTATAGGTTACTTTATAGCTTGTTCAGTCTTTCATTTTGTGGTGTCAGTCTTCAGAAAAGCTTATTTGACTTTATGATCAATGAACTTTAAACAAATGAAAGTAATCCTTCGATTATCCGGAGTAATACATCCAGGACCCTTCTGGATATTGGGAATTTCCAGATATGATGAAAAACCCTCTACAGATGTAATTGTTAGGACCATAAGCATACGTTTATTATGTTTTACCCATTTTATAACTTCACAGCATTGCATACGTACACTGTATACGGTATACTTACAACCAAGACAATATGATGGGTATTTTACATACAGTACACTGTCTTACTGTATGAATGTAAAACAGTAAGTTCATGCTTTTTTTTCTATTGTCTCTTCACAGTATTTTTTCTATTTTGTTTCTTCACAGTACTGTGTATGTACACTATATGCTTAAAACATGCAAAATTCTTACAGCACTGTCTACACAAAATAAAAACAAAATTTCTCTGTTAGACTTACCTGTGGGGAATGCTGAAAGTTTTTATGTGGGCTGGACTTTTAAACTTGGAAGGAGGGTTTACAAGTCCTCCCCCTCCTCCAGCAATGTCCCCTGTTCCTCGATGAGGTCATGAAGTGGCAAACTGGTTGGAAGGACCGATCAGGTGCGGAGAGGGTCGTCAATGGGCATCAGAGAGACATCAGATTTCTGGCTAGAAACACCTGAAAAGTCAGCATGGGCGTTTGGGTCTGAAGAAGCTGTTGATGGTACTATGACATAAAAGAACAATGATTTTGTTTAGCAGTCACCAACCGCCACATTTCTTGTACGCCTTCAGCAGACTCCAAGGCCCTGGGGAAACAGCTGCAGTCAATGTTGGGTTTTTCTACCAGCTCAGTGAAGTTATCTAAGATCCTCCGCATGTGTTTGTAGCCTGGGTTTGTGTTTCACAGACGCGTTGTTGGTGTTGATGACTTCAAGGGCTTCCTCCTCCTGCTCATCAACGGCAACTGTAGCAGCTGTCTCACTGTCAGTCACATATAAGTTTAACATCTTCATTGAAACTGAGTGACTAAGAAGCGATGGTGACGCCGTGAGAGTTATATGTTTTCATTCCGCCATGCTCTTCCCCACGTTATTAGTAAAGCATTGCAAAGCTTAGGCCGGTTTATTTAATAGGGGAAGTCCATAATTACCAGTCCCATGAAATAACTGGAATCATCTGTAAAATAGGTTACGTAATAGTATTTAGACTTTTATAAAGTCAGCGAAATTTAAATTTCATGTGAGTCTAGTATGTAAACTATTGCTGAAAAGGGGAGACTAAAAAAGATAAACTGCTAGACCTGCGATCTTTTCATCAGAAACGCTTCTTTTAAAATGATTGAATTAATTGCATCCAAATATAATTGTATGTTTGCAGGTTTTACACACACACACATACACACACACACACATACATATATATAGTATATTATATATATTTATATATATATATATATATATATATATATATATATATATATATATATATATATATATATATATATATATATATATATATATATTATATATAATAATGTGATGATAATGTGTATATATATATAATTAATATATATATATATATATATATATATATATATATATATATATATATATATATATATATATATAATATATATATATATATTGCGTGTGTGTGTTTGTTTGTAAGAGAAAATATACCGGTAAATTTACTGATATTTTTGTCGGTCCTGTTAATGTGCTCAGATTATGCTTTTCACATAAAACTGTTTTCTTTTCACCGAATTGCAAGATCCAAGCAAGCAAAGCAATTAGGCGAATGGTTTGACAGTGAGGGAGGGAAGTGCGGCATTTAATTTGTGTCAACACTTGCCGGGGAGTGTTGTCATTTTAGCTCTTGTGTTCTGTAGTAATTAATTTTTGTAAGATTACTGTCGGGGAAAGCAGATCTGGTAGGAAAGAGGAACAATATGTTCGTCAGTCAATGATTATTGTGGAAAATGTTTAAAGCCAGCGGTTTTCGATGCATAGTCTGTTTGGCTGATGGCAGCGCAGAGAGCCTAGACAGGATTCCCATGTTTCCAGCACCAGCTAGACCTTGGCAGAAAGAAAGGAACAATAAAAAACGAACCACAAAATTTTGTGATTTTCTCTGGGACTAATATTATCCCTTGTAACATAACGAAGTGCTGATGTATATTGAGATTCTACTGTAGATCGACGGGATTTGATTATCTCTTAATACCCGAGGTAGGGTGGTGTCAAGTTATCTTGACTTGGAAGAAGTGGAAATTTAGCCTTCCGGGGAAATGTTTTTAATCGTCAGTTGTTTTCGAGTGTGCGTTGGAGGTGACGGTGGCAGAAGCAAACTTGATATGCAGGACGCTCCGCTGTTGAGCATAGTTATGTTATTCCTGTATTCACATGGAGTTCTGCCACCGATGTTTGGTCTCAGTGTGGCTGTAAATGGTTCATGTTCTGTCCTTTTTTTATTTTTTAACCAAGAATAATTACTGATCTTGAATTCCACATTTCCATGAAGACCAGTAGTCCCAAACATAAACAATTTCTGTACAACTGCCATTCTTATCTGTTTGTTACTAAAATTATATTTTATGTAGCGATACGTTGTCACTGGAGTTCAGAACGTTAACACTTCATTGATATTTTTTTAAACCGTAGCCTTTATTTTATTTGTAGAAAATTAAGGGCATTTTGTAATATTTATACTGAATGTAATTTAACATGTTTTGTATACAAGCATGAAATTGACGTGTCTGTATGAGTTTGTGCTTACCATGAAAAGTAATTAAAACAACTCAGTGTGGTCGAAGTCTGCGGTGCAGGCTACGAATATTTCATTTACTCCCTTGACATTATTCACACGCAGAAAAGACTACTTGCACTCTCTCTCTCTCTCTCTCTCTCTCTCTCTCTCTCTCTTTTGCTGCAACAAAACTTGTTTTTATTTAGGGCTATGTGAATACATTCATTAAAAGTAAAAGAATCGAGGAGTAAGGTATATACTTACATACATACATACATACATACATACATACATACATACATACATACATACATGCTGTATGCTTATGTATGTATGTATATATATATATTTTTTTTTTCAGCAACTATCCTGGTTTAAGGTTGTGGCTCCCAAAAACAAAGAAAATTTCGCTGATCGGATGACCAATGTTGATGTGTGCACTTTATATCCACACATAAACACGTAAAAATGCAATGAATTTTTCTTTGACTTTCGCTAATAATTCTGTTTCAATTAAACGTGAATTAATGTTAGGTTTGAATTATCTATATAGATTGTGGGAGTTCCGTAGGATGCTCCGAGTGCTGACCTAAGTTCGCATCGACTCTCATGGGGTTGGTTATCAGCCATCGCACAGGGTTATCTTGAAGCAGAAGAGGAAATACTGCCATTAGACTCCGCCCTAAATCCTGTCGACACCAAGCGCAGCAGGTTGCTGACTAAAAAGTCCTTGATTGCACAAAAGCAAATATTTCATTCGGGTTTTAGAGTCCCTCCATATAAAAGAGCAATCGCCCTCACTCAGCAGTCAAGCATCTTAAACTCATTTCCCTGGCATACAGTGTATACTGTCTCCCGCTTTGACTTACCCATCCGTGTTTTAACCACAGACACGAACGCTGAGTAGACGTCTGATGTAGTATTTTTACTTCATTTGGCAATTTCTTTTGATTGATTTGGTCAGTAGCGTTTTATTTGACCCTTCTATTTAGGTCATCATCTCCGTTTATTCAGTCATTACTTGTATGTTCGTTTAAATAGTTTATTTTGTTCCTTTTTTTCTTCTAAATTTTACATCATGCATTTCTATTTTTGTGTAATTTCATTGGTGATATGTTCGCAAATTTTTATTTGTCTTCATATTTACTTAATCATCATAATTTTCTTACTATGTAATTTACTTTGTTTTTTAGTTTTTATTGATAACTATCCTCACATTTTATAGATAACTACCCTTGATAAAGTGAGGTATTATGAGTTCCCGAAATCTCGACTATGCCTTTATAACAGAATAGGATAATAATGTATACAATTTTATCACGTCATCTGAACACACACACACACACACACACACACACACACACACACACACATATATATATATATATATATATATATATATATATATATATATATATATATATATATATATATATATATATATAGTGTGTGTGTATTAATATTCATTATAGATCTGTGAATGTGTGTATACACAAGTACATACACAAAACACACAACGTATACGACATATGTTTTGTATATAATTTATTTCTCTGTCTTAAGTCCTTT
>NC_089781.1:51923726-51936226 GCF_040412425.1 Macrobrachium rosenbergii | reverse complement strand
TAGATATATATATAGATATATAGATACATCTAAGGAAGGGGTTGCTGACTTTGACCATAGCCGCAACGCACGTGAAGAACACCTACTTTGGTCATCATCATCTCACCTGTATTGTTGCTGCTACTGCCGCTGCCTTCTCGGCCCCACCCCTGCTGCCTACCTGTTTCACCCTGATGTAAACTGCTGCCTTTATCCATTTTACTAATATTACTGCGACTACAACTACTCAGCCACCACCTTCACCTTCACCTTCACCCATCCATCCCACCGTTACCATCTCAACACTTTGGAATATTAATCCTGTGCTTTGTGTTGTACCCTTTGTACTTATTGAAGAGAACATTCGGGAGGCTCGCAGTCCAGTCTGCTTCAGCAGCTATTTTGATATAGAGATTTTCGAAGTGGTGAGAGTTTGACAGACTGCCCAGCTTCATTATTTCCGTCCGCCTCCTTCACCGGTTGTTTTTCTACAAAGTGGGCATGCAGGCAACAGCCGCTCCACCAAGAGCTTTCAAATTCACGGACTACTTGGAAAAAGCAAAACCCGGCAAGGACCTCTCAACTCTTGAAGAACCTGATAGTTTTTAAAAACGCGTTGATTTCAGAGAGAAAGTTTCATGATGGCTTGCAGTTTTCATACTCGAAAGGGGCCTTTATAAGCTGCGACAATGTTGCATTTGCTTTTCGAAAGGTAATTAACCAAAACAATATAAGGTGAATTATCAATCCTTTTTTGTGCGTGTTGTGCTTTCAGAGAATTTCTGAAACTTAGTACAATAGACTTTTATAGTAATTGCAGTCTAGACATTTGCACAGTTTTCACGTCATGTTTCATTTTTCTTGAGATTAAAGGATAGTCTGTGTCATTTAAGCCTGTCCCATAAATGTATAGCGTTTGACATCGCTTGGCTGGATAAATATGAACACGTGTATTGATACATGGCAGATAAGTGAATTGTTCAAGAAAATGTGTTCTGTGGCAGATAATACAAACCTTGCACGAATACTTCTCTAAGAATGAAACAGATTCGTAGTATTGACAGAGATACCAAATAAGCTTCCATTTTAAATGAAATACTTTTCAGAAATATATGCTTGTGGACTGGAAAACTCTATTGTGATCTTGTGAGGAAGGAAAAAGCACAGCAGCTGTGATTTCCCTAATTATGTTTTGCTACCATGACGACTTCTACTACTTGAAAGATGATGCTGCAAAAGACAATCTTTTCATATCCACTTTCCATACGGCTGTGAAAACTAATGTAGGAAGAATTTTTCTGGTGTCTAATAGAAGCGCGCAAAATTTTATATGTGTTTATCTTATAGCAGTGTGTGCAAGACTTTCGTTTACTTTATACATTTTCTCCATGGTAGAAATAATACTAGTTTCAGTGAGATAATTACCATGAGTTTTGTTCAGAATACTTATAACATATAAAGCGAGAGAGTGAGAGAGAGAGAGAGAGACAAAGACAACTAAGAGCATTAAAACAAAACGTGCGAGGAATATAACTAGCATCCTCATTTACCATTTTGTTGGCTATTGCATTACGTCTGATTATTTCCAATGCTTTTGAGAATCTGCGGTAGCATTGCGCCAAGGAAGTCGACCTCTGGTGTTTTAAAGCCTGAAAAAAAGTAACCAAATAGTCTTCAGGGGGAATATCTTGTCTTTCACTTCGAATCAAAAGTGATCTGACAGTTTTTCCTTAATATGTAAGTGCTGTTGGTGTGGTGTTGTGGTATTTGTTATTGTTGCTGTTAATATTTTAATTACCACAGTTATTAAAATATCAAGTTATTACATTCATTATATTTAGTGGTCGTGTAATGTGAAGTTGGCGTGGTCTCCACCTCCTCCTCTATCTCCTCCTCCTCCTCCTCTGCTTTACCACTCCGGTGCCCTCAAAATGCGCAAATTATCATTGCGATGCTCGCCAACCCCTCATACTGTATCGGGCGTGGGACCTCCACCCACTCCGCCACCTTCTCAAGGGCTGTCACCTAC
Source organism: Macrobrachium rosenbergii (assembly GCF_040412425.1). NCBI lineage: Eukaryota > Metazoa > Arthropoda > Malacostraca > Decapoda > Palaemonidae > Macrobrachium > Macrobrachium rosenbergii. Next base: position 51,934,218 of record NC_089781.1, on the reverse strand, counting down.
TCCTACGCCACCCACCACGCCTGCACGGCGGCTGGTATCGTCACGGTCTTTGGGTTCTACATCATCTCCTCCTTTGACACCTCCAGTCACTCAGTATAACATCCCGGCCTGTTTACCCTCTCACCAACACCATGCACAGCTCCCGCCTACCCCAGGACCACCGTCTCATCGGTCTCTTCCGGCTCTCCATGCCCACCACATCCAAAACGACTCCCATCCTCACTATTCTTCTCACCCAACTCTACATCCTCACCACCACCACCATCATCCTCCTCCTCTCTCCCCCTCTCCTATACCTGTGCCTGTTCCAATCCCAGTTCCAATTCCAGGTCTCATGACCAACCCGGAAGTCATGCCGCCCCATTCGCCCCATTCCCCCCTCATTGGCCCGTCACCCCACTCCTCTCCACCTGCTAACAATGTCCGGCCACCTGGCAGCCATTTTTCTCATGCAGCAGCACTTAGTGGACATCAGCATCCAAGACAACTTCCTGGATTACCTCGTCATCATACCTTCGGGGGTGTTGGCAGTGGGCGTATTTTGCCTCCGGCCCCTCATGTGGATCCATCATGCCCAGCTGCTGCTGCTGTCGCAACAGCATCAGCAGTGGCAGCTGCTGCAGCAGCAGCTGCATCTAGCACAACATCAAATACCTCTCCACTGCCTCCCCCCATTAATACCAGTATGAGTAGCAGCTTGGCTGCTCGACCTGCTCATGCCCTGCAGTCCCCCAATTACAAGTACAGCCTTGATGTGCCCAGGGTCAATTTACGTGACCTTCGCAGTAATACTTATCCACCTCCAGGCACAGAAGGGTCCTCTACATCCCAGTCCTCATCCACCACGAGTGGGGGCACAGTGGTTCCCAGAACTCTCCTGATATTGCCCCTCCCCCTTCTCCAAGGCTTTCTCCGGGGGGTATGATTTTGGTTACTGGGAGGTCATCTCCTCAGCTTCCCCCAACATCTCCCATCCCCCGAGTGCCACCACCACACTCCCCAGGACCGCGGTCATCACTGTCATCATCTGTTTCATCTTCATGTGCCACTTCACCTGTGCCCCGCCTGTCGCCAGTGCCACGCTCTCCTGGACATGCCTCTCTTTCATTCTCGCAATCCGCCCACTCGTCTCCAGGTTCGGCCCATGCCTCGCCAAGCCATGCCCATGCTGCTTCTCCTATTGCACGTTCGTCGCCAATACCACTGACACGGGGTTCTCCCACACCCACACTTCCGCCAACACCAACATTCCATGGATCTCCTGCACGAAGGAAAAGTTCCCTGACTGAAGCTGGGTCACCAATGCTAAGGAAAACTACCCGACCACCTCTCCAGAGATCACATGCGACCGCTGGGTGAGTTCTGATGAACTTGTGTTTATTTGTTTTTATCGAAAGTCTATTTTTAACCATTCTTCTTTTCTTGTGCATTTTCTTTACAGCAGTCACAGCATAAAGCTTGCACTGTGGGAGTATTGCTTGATGACAAATAGATTACGATAAGTAGATTATTCTTGTTGTTGAATACAAATAGTCACGGGAAACAACGTTACAGACTATTCACTTTTTAATTAACCGCCATAGAATAGAATGCACACATTTGAAATGTTCACTCGTTTTAGATTAAGCTAGCCTTGTGCTGGCACGGGCCGGCAGCCTGTAAGATTTTTAGAAAAGAGAAAAGAGCAAAGAAGACAATAAGTAAATAAAGGTAGAATAAGTAGCGAGTTTTTATACGCAGACAAAGCAAATATTCGGAAATTCATACCAGATAAGCACGGAAATTTTGTATGATTCTTCGGCAGTCTTACCTCCTTCGGGACTTTTAGAAATTAGAATGCTCATTGGTTTTCGCTTGATATGTAATCAGATTTTAACAATTTTTAGTCAGTCAGTTGTGGAGCTCTATCAGCTTGCCTCTCACAGCTATTTGATAAGTGTTAAAATCTGTTATATCAACGAAAACAATGGTACATTCTGGCTAAAGTCGAAGTAGACTATAGAAATCATTTCGACAACCTCAGTATTCTTTTGTCTATTCTCTGCTGTTATATTGATATTCTTTTCTCTTTTCTCTTTCTAAAAAATCTTACAACCGCAAAGTGGTGGTCTGTAACGTTCTATTGTATTCAACAGCTGAAATAATCTACTTATCGTAATCTATTTAAATAAATCAACTTTATTCTCCCACAGTGAACTTCATGCTGGCGACTTCTTCTTTAAAAAAAAATACTGAAGAATGATTAAACTGACCGATAAAAACGAAACTATTACAAATCATCGAAGACTCGCCCGGCTTGTTTTGTCGCTGGAAAATGATCGTGTTTCGCTTGGCATTGGTGACGGCTTCGGTCGGTTTCGCTCGTGCGAGTCCGTGGTCGTGACCCAACACAGAATGCTGAATGACAAAACCCCGTGTCGGCGTGGCGACGAGCAATGGCTGGCGCAGGCGTAACTGGCGGGTGAGTGGGCGAAGTTGGAATGAAAAGAAGATGTCCAGAAAAACTGTAGCACGGCGAGCTGGCTAAGATGTCAGCTTTTATGAGTGAAAGCCAGGCCTGATGATGTGACTGTTACGTCTGAGAATGTTGGCACTCGAGAGATGAAGGTGTGACGAAGGCTTTGAGTACGACAAATCGCTGCGGAAAAGAGGCTGTAGAACGCTGTGCCCCGCTCGTGTTGGTTCTGAAGAACGCTGCGTGCCTGAGCAGATAATATATTACTGCGGTGCGCTCAAGTAACCTGGTACATCGCGCGGCGAGACTGCGAAGACAACGGCCTTGGCTTTGCTCATACTGGCTTGTTGTGGGGGAGCGGTGGAAGGTGTTGATGAGCCCGTGCTGAATGCGCTGCTGCTGGCGGCTGCCGCTGCGTGCTGTTGCGTTAACGGCTGGCGCTGGTGGTCATGAAAGAACCGGAGACAAACCGCCCGCTGCCAACGCCCCCAGCGTGATGAATCAGGAAGGTGTGTCTTGGTGCTGATGTCACGCAAGCTACTGCTGCATGAAAAAATGGCGTGACCAACGAGGTATCAACTGAGAATGGTGATGAGCGGCGTATTTCGAGTTGATGAGACCTGAGTTAACAGACTGAGCCTGAAGAGAAGAAAGAAGAACGGTATTATTGAAAGAATGTAGAAGTAACGTGTGAGATGGTAGTGTGATGAGCATGTTCCGATAGCGTGTCCTGAAACGGAAGCGGGCTGTGCGTAATGTTGATGGCGCAATTCCGGGGTACTGATGACTGGCAGGAGGAGATGATGTGAACAAGGTGCCACCGTGCGTGGCTGCCAGTGGCGAGTGAGTCGCGGCCCAATGATATTGCATTTGGTGCACCAGGTGGCAAGCGAAGGAGGAGGAGGAGGAGGTGGAGACACGCCAACTTTCACACGACCACTAAACTACGAATGTAATGCTTGACTATTTTTAACTTTGTGGCCAGTAAAATATTAACAACTGTAATAACTGGCATCTACAACACTATATTGAGAAAACTGTCGAATCGCGCACGATTCGGTGAAAGACAGATATTTGGCATTTGTTTAGGTGCTTTCGACTTAAAGCACCGGAGATCTGCAACACGTGCTACGGGTGTAAAGCGACGAGTAATCGGGCGTAATGCAGCCAGCCAACAATAAATGAGATGTAGTGCTGCACAACAACTCTTGGTGTCAACGTCTTCTCACTATGCCGCTCTCTAAGCTGCTATGATATAAACATTATGAACAAAACTCATGTTGGCTATGTCTCACTGGCTATTGTTGTTTACCATGGAAAAATAACAAGCCAAACAGTCTTACACACTACACTATAAACATATAAATTTTGCTCAATAATTTACCGAAAAAATGCTGCAGTATATGAAAGTGAACTAATGAACAGCTCTTTTGCAACACATCTTCAAGTAGTAGAAAGTGAATCATGAACAAGCACTAATTGAGAAGTCACAGCTGCTGTGCTTTCATACAATGAAGCTTTCAGTCACAACACTATATTTCTGAAAGTATTTCGTGAAATAGGCTTTAATGTCCTGTCAATACTACAGTCTGTTTCATTCTTAGAAAGCTATTCGTGCAGGCTGTGATATCTGCTGCAGAACACATTTGTGAACAATTCACTTGTCTGCCGTATCAGCTACACGTATGTTCTCTTGCTCAGCCCAGCGTGTCAGCTTGCCCTGCGGCAAGCCGACACAGACTATCGCTGTCTCAAGAAAAATAGTATGTTTTATTAACAACAATGTCTGAGCTGAGCCTATAAAAATCTGTTGTACTGGTTCAGAGAGATACTCTGGCTTTAACACTACAGGGTTGATAATTCTGCTATCTGATGCGGTTACGCTCGGCGTCACGGCACATTGTGCGCTATAAGGCGCTTTCGTGTGAGCTGCAAGCCATCGTAGACTGCTCTCTGAAGGCTCGGCGCGTTTTTAACATCGTTCTTCGGAGTTGAGGTCACTGCCGGGTTTTGCCAAGAAGTAGTCGGCAATTTAATGCTGGTGGAAGCGGCTGTTTGCTTGCTTTGTAGAAAAACAACCGGTGAAGACGGTTCAATGTGAAGCTGAGCATTCTGTAAACTCTTTGCTTCATCTATATCAAACAGCTGCTGGTACAACTCTCCGAATGTTCTTCAGTAAGTACGAAAGTACAACACAAGCGCACAGGATTAATATTCCAAAGTGTTTGGTGAAAGGTGACAACAGTGAGATGCGGCAAAAATGAATAAAGGCAGCAGTTATCGAGGTGAAACAGTGAGCAGCGAAGTGAGGCCGAGCGGCCAGCAGTAACAACATCCCGAAGGCGTTATTCACGTGCGTTGCGACTGTGGTCAAGTCGGCAACCTACAGATGTGTCTGTGCTGTCTCCTGTATGTCTAACTAACATACGGTATGCACATACACACACACACACCTATCCTGTTTGTCTGTACCAGGTGCCCCACCACCACCTACACCTGCCGCCCACACCCCTCACGTCTTCCACTGCTGTTGCCCACCACCTTTCTATTCCCTCCTCTCACTCCTCTCACCTGTCTCCTCCTCCTTCATTGCTTGCGCCGCTTTGATTCTAACAGGTATTGAAGAATCGTAAACTTTGCAACGGCTGTTCAGTATTGTTATTGGTGAAGGCGTGCGTGATTCTGCAATGCGACGCTTTGATATCGCTCGAACACCACTTGCTATTCAAACGTATTAAGAAAACGGCGTCTCTTCTGATGTTGTGAGCAGTCCGTACCTGAGCATCAGGAATTTGAATTTTGGGGCTACTTTGAATGGCCCACAGTACCTTTAAAATTCTTTATTTCAAAAAGCAAACCCCCAAAGGCGTCCCTCCAGAATACGAGCTTTCAGATAAACTAAGTTTCATGGCTGTATCCCTTACCATTATTGCTCCGCAGGTATGTTAGGACCCTCACCCACCCACCACCCCGCTACCACATCCCCTGAATGCCTTAAATCGATATCTGGATCTCCAGAATGGCTAAACGGATTTGGATGAAGTTTTACACGATCGGAGACCTTAGTGGGAACCTCTAAAGCCAGAGTTTCATCCCAGTCGGTTGAATATTTCCAGAATTACAGACGGCCAAAGTCGGCATTTTTGTGGACTCCGGGTTGCTGGGTTTTACTAGCTGCCAACTACCGTGGTGGTTGATACCAGCAGTGGTTACTGTCCCTACAACTTACCAACCATCACAATTATACTATACCCAGCACCAAACATTTCATGGAGTCATCATCAGCTTCGGAACCGACCAGCTCAAAACAGAAACTCCTCTGTAAAATCTATTCCTTCTACAGTGGTACTATTAGCCTACCATTCGTTTCTGATGAAAGCAGCCGGGTGAGTGATTTAATTTCTTTTAAATATGAACCTCACATTGTATTACGTTGTAGATAGGTACTGTATTTTTCATCAAATAAAAATTACAAATAGATCTGGTATTTTTGATATGATATTCTATCGCAAATGCATAAGATTATTTATTTAAGACTTTCTTCAAATTTACAGCTAGCATCCCTTCTGTCCTTGTGCGTGTTCTCACGCTTGTATCTGTCCTTGGGATATCATTCCTCAAGAAGCTGATAAGCTCATCAAAGGATGGTTTAGTAATATGAAAAGACTTGAAAGATTCTTTCTCGTCAGCACATAAATGCTGTACAGGGTGTGTTACAGTCAGACCACTGTTTATCCTAGGTAATAAAATCTGATGCACATGTGCTCTCCTCGTTGGAGCACGTTTATTCTTTTTGGGAAATAAGGCAAGGACAAAAAGCTCCTCGTTGGATGCCATCCTCTGTTCTGACAGTCATGACTAGGACATTCCTGCGGTTGCCTGGCTCTTCAAAGCAAAGAATCTGGTGACTGCTACCGGTGATGGCCGCGGGTGCCTAGTGTGAAATGGGCCTAATTCTCTGTATTATTCTGGAACGGTTATCAGATGCTGCTAATTTCATTTAAATGCGTATTTGTTTGAAGTGATTCTTAGTAAGGTGTTGGTGAGATTTTGTCCACTTTGTTTTTAAAAGAGGTTTTTCATAATTTTTTTTTTTTTCCCCAGGATGTTTCCAGACTTGTGCCTGGTGGTAGCAGAAAATAGGCTCGAACACTCAACTGAGAGCTGAGGGCGACTGGTATGTTAGCTGAGAAGCGACGAGAAAGAGACCGACAGCAGCAGAGCATGCAAAGAAAGGCAGCCTTTTCACAATCCCAGACATCTCACGCAGAAAGAACTTAGAGCAAACGAATTTATTTTAGCGGCTGAGCTGAGAGTGAGGAGCCGTTATAAGAATAGGAAAGTCCAAATGGAACTTCCGCCAGACCATTTTTCAAGAGTTACATTCAGCCTAAAGTGAGATCATCTTATTTACGTTGTGAATAAAATCTGTATTTTTAGTTTTTAATAAGCACTTAAATCACACCATTCTAAAGCTAAAAGGCCACATTCATCAAAAAGTCTTTTGTTTCACACACAATCATTGTGGCACACACACACACACTTACATACATACATACATACATACATACATGCATGCATACATACATACATATACATACACACACACACACACACACACACACACATATATATATATATATATATATATATATATATATATATATATATATATATATTATTATAACAGATAGCAGCTTCCCCCCCAACTTAAAAATCTGAAAAATAGTCAATATTTTTGAAAGATGTACCTAATTTGTATGAGACATGGTGCCATTTCCCATGATCCCCCACACCTTGAGACCTTCCACCCCTCCATACCCTCTGTCCAGTCTACTACTCCAAGGTATTTCATTTCCAGGTGACACCAGCGTAAGTTGCCTTAGCCCTTCCCTGGGTCTGAACTCGGCTGGCTGCAGCCAAGCTGATGGCGATGCCCAACTCAGCAAACTTTCTCCCAGCAAGGTCCGCCCAACTGACTGCGGGCAGCAACGAGAGTTGCAACGCGAGGGTTCCTTCTTCTCATACTAACTTCTGCAAAGGACGGACGGTGTCAGTCGATCCTGCTCACCTTGCTTCTCATACTGACCTCTATGAGGGCAGACATCCCCATTCCTGCTTACTTTTTCCCCGTGCTAAAACCTGAAAGAACGGATGGTGTCGGTCCATTCCCGCCACGCTTTTCCTGACAACCAACCTGAAACCCTTCAACTTATCCTTCGAATGATGACCAACCCAGCAGAGGCCTTATTAAAATCCCATGTGGTGCCCAGTTCGATGTCCAACCCAACTGGCCCCTCCTATCACTGTGTTCAACCGATGATCACTCTGGCAAAGCACATGTTCTCCTTCAACTACTCTTTGTGCAATGCAAGTAAAATCCAGGTGGGTGTCTGTCTGAAAGATCCTTAGTTTTCAACAGCCTCACCGAATCCTAAAATCCTCTTCCCCTCCACCCTCCTGTCAAAATCCTCATCCCAAAATTCAATCCTCTATTCCTTTATAACTGGCAGACCAAAAGGGAAAGCCATTTCCTCTCCTAAACCCCTCGTGTCTAATTATATTGTTGAGTGAAATTACATTCCATTGGATTTAGTCACCTGACCACAGCGCCGCCATCTTGTGTAAAGCGTGGCTCAATCGAGAGCTTACCTCATCACATAGTATCTCCTGCATCCTTAACCAAGTGGAAATAATAATTAGATAATCGTGTCAGGGACTGTGTGCATGCTAGACACATTATAAATTCAGGCATTTTCTTTTACAGGAAATGTGCTATTTGTGCTGGATTCCACTGCATCCCACCAAACTCCATTCACACTCTCAAGCCTTGCATTAGTCGAGCTAGTGAAACCCCATTTGTACAAAGTATAAAGTAATTCTACATTATAATTTGCATTACCGTTAAGGCCCTACCTCGCTGTTTTCTCATTTGTCTTGCTATTGTTAAATAAATTATATTAAGTATAATAATTGCAAATTATTGGCGGCCTTGACTCTCTCCATTCTCTTTTTCAATAAATTATGTTCACCCCAAACTCCAAACAGAATAATATATATATATATATATATATATATATATATATATATATATATATATATATATATATATATATATATATATATCTATATATATATATATATATATCTATATATATATATATATATATATATATATATATATATATATATATATATATATATATATATATATATATATATCTATATATATATATATATCTATATATCTATATATATATATCTATATATATATATATATATATATATATATATATATAATTATTATATGACTTTTTATCACATCACCGTGATTCATATATACAATCAGTAGCTACAAACGTCCTTTAATAGCCAATTAAATTTACTAGGAAATAATATATTTTTCATATATGTTACTGAAGGGAATTTTTAGTTGATTATAAGTTCGTCGTCCGTGGGCTCGAACCAGCGAAGCGACAAGAACTCAGGACTACAGTGGGCGCATTAACCCACACGCCCAGCAAGTGAGGTATAAGTGGATATGGCTCCATCTACAAATCCCGTCGAACTCCGGTGTTTTGTATTTGAGATGATATCCACCCACCTCTGCCATGTTGACCGTGTGGCAGAGGTGGGTGGATATTGTCTCCAAATACAAACACCTGAGTTCGACGGGATTTGTAGGTGGGAGCCAATATCCACTTATGCCTCACTTGCTGGCGTGTATTAATGCGTCCGCTGTAGTCCTGAGTTCTTGTCCTTCCCATTCGACCCTCATTTAGAAATAATCAACTAAAATTCCCTTCGTACAACGCTATATGAAAAAATATATTATTTCTGACAAGCTAATTGGAGTTTAAAGCGGCGTTTAGGAAGCATTGATTATATATATATATATATATATATATATATATATATATATATATATATATATATATATATATATATATATATATGTATATATATATATATATATATATATATATATATATATATATATATATATATATATATATATATATATATATATATGTATATATATATATATATATATATATGTGACTGTTCACGAAGGTGACCTTTGAAAAGATGGGTCAGCTGTTCGAGGACCATTCGACTATACACAGCATGTAGAAAATGCTGAATCATTCGCTGATACCACAAGAAGTCATAGAAGCTCCTTGGTGACAAGACACAGGAGGGAAATGCGATTTCAGCTTAGAACATTCTAGAAGGTGAACCGGTTATAAACCCGGATTTGAAGAAAGCATTCAAGTGGAGTGCGCGAGTACGTGTGTGACCAGGTAACTCGTGACGCCCCACATGGCAAGAGGCGTGTCTTACCGTACTTTGACCTCAAACGATGCCACGAGAGTATGTTCATATGTGCGTTGACAAATCCCATATAATGCGTGCTCTTCATAGAATGAGTGGGAAAGTGAGAACCGTATTTTGAGTGTGTGCTCGGGTGACAGAGAAAAACACCCAGACTGAAACTGTCTCCAGAGGACAATGGTGAAGCGAGTACCGCTCATAAACATCTTAAACTTTTCTTTCAGAACTATGGGCAGAGACGTTACGTTACCCCTGTGGCAGTGAAATCTTGTGTTTCTGCATTTTTTACATTTTCTGGTTTTTAATATTACGCTTGTTCTTTTACAGGTATTCCTTCCTCCCTCCTTCTCATTCCTCTTCAAGGAAGGGAGTGGTGTGACATTTAATGATGAATTGACCTGAATGTATTCATTGACATTTTTATGATTTGAATGACAGATGAATTATTTCTGTATTTCCTTAAATAATTGGGTGACTATGATTTGGTCCTTATTTCTTTAGAAGATTTTCATAGTTAAGTTGAATCATTTTGATTTCATTCTTCGTATTTTTTTTGAAGTTATTTTCGTTATTTTTGTTGTCAATAAAGGTTTAGTTTTGTACCTAGTATCTCATTCCAGTAGTCCTTAGAATTTAGTTAGGGAAAGGAATAACTTATGATGTCGGCTCACGCTATCACACAATATCTCGGAAAAAAGCGAA
>NC_089781.1:51876226-51918726 GCF_040412425.1 Macrobrachium rosenbergii | reverse complement strand
CACACGTGATTGTGTGTTGATGATTTCTATATATATATATATATATATATATATAATTACATGCTAAATACTTAAGTATTTAGCATGTTCTACTTTATTCTTCATCACCTCCTTGAAATTTGTTTGCAAGTGCCTTTTGTTGCTGTTTATCCTTTATCGGATATCAGGTGTCATGTGATGTGATGCAGGGTTTCAGTCTTGTGACCCCATATCAACCCACTGAATCTTTCCCACCAGACATTTACCAACCTGCATTCCTTCCTTGTTGCTCCTCCTGAGATGTGACTTCTGCAAGTGATAACCAATTGTTACACCCAGCAGCAAAAGCCTCTTAATATTCATCTTCCAGGAGCTTTCATGTATTAAACCTAGATACTCTGACAAGTGTCAAGTAACCTCAATGAAGGTAAGGAAAGAAGGCAAAATTCCAAGATATTTGTTGAATTAAAGAAGGCTCCTATCACTCAGATGAAAATCAGGAGAAACATTGACTTGCTTTAGCAATGAAATTACATTTAATGTTACGTTCAACATTGATAAAAATGTGAAGAGTAAGATTAAAGGGAACTAATCACCCAGAGAGAGAGAGGGAGAGGGGTTGGGAGGGGTACCTTCAGTAATCATGAGTGGTGGCATCCGGTCAACTGCAGTTATATTTAGTGGCAGAGAAACAGACGAAATACTGCTCAGGCCTCTGCTCTACTATGAAAGCATTAATGAGGTGAACAATTTATTCGCAAAAGGAAATTTTGGTATTTCAATTGGTGGCATATGGTCGACTTAAATGATGCCGTTTACTGGGCAAAGGAATAAGAAACTTTGCGCAGGCATTGCAAAATGATTAATTAGGTCAGCAATTTATTCACCAAATGGAATATTAGTATTTTAATTCCCAGATCGAAAGTTCTAGTCTAGCAGTTATCTTTTAAGTTTGAAAACAGAAAAATTACCTAAAGCGTGTTGGTGATGATTGTTAGCTTTATAGGAAATCAGCTGGAATGTTCAGACATTTAATTGTATAGAAAATAAATATAAAAATTTTATTTACATTACATCTCTTTCCTTGTACACCACCCAAAATCTAAAGTGAAAATCGTGACATCAAACCATTTGTATGAAGCGCAAAACAGGTTATTCGTCAACAAGTCAATACTGAAAAGTTGTTTCGTACTGTAAAATAGTCCATACTAGAGTTAAAAACAAAACTCATTGAATAAAAAAGAACATTAGCAGGCCGGTTTATTTTTGTTAACATTCTTTGCGTGCACTTTGAATGGGACCTTAAAGTTGCTTTGCCGGATGTTACGTGCTTGAATTTTTGGTTATAATTATAGTGGCCTCTACTGTTTTTCATTTTTCAGTATTGTTACGGTGTCTACCAAATGAGTTCCACCTAAACTGATGGCATGATTCTATGTTTGCTTATGCTGAAACAGTGCATTGTTTATTTTGCCTCTTCTGTCAGAATCTGTACATTTTTCTTGCAAAGACATTGGTCTCTCTTGTACAAGATTTGTTGCAGTGTTTGCATAGCAGACTGTGAGTGAATACATGGCTTAGAAATGAGGCGTCTTGGAGTAATTGTAAACTTTTCGACCGCGTTTTACAGTCACGCAGACAAGGGCCTTGTTAGGAATTTGTTTTCATGACAAGTTTGAGGTCAAGCTAAAAGATATTTATTTTCGGGCATCAAAAATTGTCGTTATTGCAATTGTAAACTGTTTTTCTTGCTTTTGATTGACCCTGAATGATGAACTGTGTGCCATACCCAAGTTTTTCATTATTAATAGTATTAATTTCTTCATCTAAATATTCCAAGTCACAAACATTATAAAGACGTGAAAGTAAGTTTGAAATATTTATACATCAGTAAAAATATTTCAAACATTTTTTGTTTGAAATATTTACGTCAGTAGCAAGATTTGAAAACTCATGAACATTCGAACTGGAACGTTTAGGTTTTCTTGACACTTGACACTTGAGGTATTAACCACCGAGCGAATCCCTAGGGCGTAAGGAGGGTAAAACATCTTCGTTCTTAATTTCAGTTGTAGAATTTTGACCTTGAGAACGAGATTAAATGAAGGTCATCAGGTACTACCGCAAAGTTATCATCGACACAGCGATACTGTCAAATTGAAAAGTAGCAATCCAGTCTCACGTAAACATTTCATGTCAAAGTTCGCAGAGACTGGTGATTGAGGCGAACTCTTCGGAAGCCCTGTATCTTGAGCATAAAATTGTTCGTTACAAGAAAAGTGACACAGTTCAGTAAAATCCACAAGCAACTTGCTGGAAACGAGTAAATGCAAACATAATAAATCTATTTCATTTCTGAGATCAGCTAAATGCACTCTTACTTGAACCTGATCGGGCTTCCTTTATTGCTATGAGGAAAAAAGAAAAAAAAACTCGGGAAGTGTCTGTCGTCTTAATACAAAGCAAAGTTTTTGTTGCTGTTTATATGCTGGGCAGTGTGCCTGACGGTATGAAAAAACTTCCCAATAAAGGATCAGCTTCGGAGGACTGGAGGACTCTCTGGGGCTGGGGAGGAGGTGGCAAGAATCGGCTATTTCATGATTTTCCCGACTGACACCTGTCACAAATTCTTACAAATCATTTTCCATGAGAACATGTCCAACGCTGATATGCTTTAGTTGAAAGGTTCCATTGCGGTAAGAAGTGGATCAACAATCCTTCGTCTATTCAGTGTCTTTTAATTTTCTGATTTCATGAAATAACCTACAGTTGTTGAAGTCTATGTTATGGCAATGGCACCGATTCTGTCCTCAAAACATACAGCCTTCCTATGTTTCGAGACACGTTTCTCCATACTCCTATCAGCATCTTTCACATATGGTAAGAGGTGCTTATTGACCTCCCTCCAGGAATGGGAAGACACACAAGCCTTGGCACCTTTTCCATCACTCCAGTCGAACTGTTCTTTCTCTACATACCATCTGGCCAAGAATCTTAACGAACTGTTAACCAGTGCACTAATTTGTACTGCAGATCCATTCACTGGGAAATTTCTTGCAGGATCTAAAGGAACTCTCTCTCCACAAGAATTATTGCCTCCCTCAATGTCTAGTCTCTTCACCAACATACCTGTCAAAGAGGTAACTGAGCACACCATGCATATGGCACACAGGAGTAATGACACTCTTAGACTCAACATGCCAGGAAGCCCTCAGGTCCTGTACTAAGACAGTGTTCTTCAGCAACCACAGGAGTCACCTTTCCTGCTAGCAAGATGAAGCAGAGGTGCTATCACCCTAGAGGACCTTGTTATCTGTTTTTACATGGATGCAGTAGAATGCATCTTTGACAAATTCTCACCACAGCCACTTGCACTGCTATGTGGATGATCATCGCAAAAAGAGTAAGAATCTTGGAAGGTCTGAAGTCCTTTCTCAGGAGTCAAAAGACATCATAGCTGAGGCAGTGGGTAGACCAAGAAAGTCTTCACATAAACTGGCACTTGAACTAGAAACAAAAAGGGGAAAGAAGAGAAGTTATAGTGCTGTATATTGTGAGTTGAAAAAATCTGGTATCAAGCCATTTCATGTTATCAGCAAGCCCAACATCACTCAGCAACAGAGAGAAGACCGTGCATGGTCTTGTGGTTGATTTCTTAAAGATTTGGATGAAGCTGACTTTCTCCATGTTGCCGCATCAGATGAATTCTTCATTTACACAGTCAGGAAGCCAAATCATAAAAATGACATCATTTGGGCTGCAAAATTGGATGATATCAGCGATGATGTGCACTATCTCCAAGTTGTGAAATTTCCTGAATGTTTGGGAATTTTCTCTGTTTCACAGCCTAACGGTTAATGTGGGTCATCAAAGAAAAAGGACAGTCATGGAATGGCGAATACTTCAGAGAAACTGTGCTTACTGGTGGAGTATTTCCTTTCCTCAAAGACCCTGAAAATGTGTTATCTATTGAAGAAGTCACATTTTTGCATAATAAGGCACCATGTTTCAAAGCTCTTCAGACACAGGAGCTGTTTCGAAATAGTGGTATCGATTTCTTCTCGTAAAGTGAATTTCCAGGTAGCTCCCCTGACCTTAATGTGTGTGAAAACATTGATAGTATCTTAAAGGATCGTGTTGAAGTGCGCACAGTGAACTATGATGGTATACCAAGCCTCGACGACCTACAAAGAGAGGTGACTGAAGTGCTCAGAGAAATGGAGTTTGAGTCTCAGCTTTTTGCAATTTGCTGAAATCATACCTACCCCCCTCAAGAATGCAGGCTGTGGTACAGGCAGATGGAGGAAACTTAAATAAATACCTGTTCTGAATTACTTTTGTTTTTGTCCATATTAATTTTAGTTTAAGAGGGGGCTCTAATTTCAGAAAGAAACTTAAATTTAACATACCTGATTCCTGAATTACTTTTTGTTTTTGTCATATATGTTGCCGAAGAGAGATTTTTAGGTGATAATAAGTTTAGTTTATGCTGTAGACTGGTTGGTGGGCTCTAATTTCTGAAACACCCTGTATATATATATGCATATGTGTGTAATTGATAATATATATATCTTTCTGATTATATATATATATATATATATATATATATATATATATATATATATATAAATATATATATATAAATATATATATATAAAATATATATATATATATATATATATATATATATATATATATATATATATATATATATATATATATATATATATATATATATACATACATACATATTTGATACGTAATTTTCATTTATCAAACACACTGGGAAGAAATGAAAAACGGTTGTACTGATGATGAAATAGATATGATTAAGAATATAGGCAAGAGATGGAAATATCCCGACTCTGTATTAGCCAATGCATTAAAAGTCGGAAGAAGACATGTATGGACGTGATCCATTAATTACAAAGGAAATATACAAGAAGTTGTAAATTTTCGGGAAGGTAGCTGGGCGACGGGAAGAAGGGAGACTAGCTCCTGCTTGATAATCGTATTTGTAAAAAGTTGACCTCTCAGTCATGAGGGAAGGAAGTACTCCACCAACAAAAGAACTGTCAGATGCAAATGCTTGGTTTCCAACCATCTGTATGTTCATTTGTACTGTCTTGCTGGTATATATATATTTTTATGGTAGTGGCACGGGTTAGTTGCTTTAATGCAATATGAATGAAGATAAGCATTGAATAACACTCACCATGGACAGCCGTAAACACCATAAAACACATGAACAGACAAAATCACGTATAAGATTAATGGAAGGTCTCCAATTGAGAGTTCTGATCAATACAAGATTCTACTATATTGCACACAGGTTATGGTATTGCGAATAAGAAATACTGATGCAACTTTCAATAAAGAAAATCAATGATAAAATTTAATAGCACAATACAATACTGATTCTACCTTCCATAAGAAAGTCGATTATAAAATTTATCAGCACAACAGAGAACCAGGGGCTACATTTACATATTTCTTGCAACAGAGCAACGTTGATAAGCCTGCTGCAGTTGGGCAGAATTCTTCAGGCAAGATGGATGTCCAGGAAACGAGGGTGGAAATAGAATAATCCCAGATAAAGCTTCGTGGAAATGTGGTTTCTCTCAATAGCAATTATAAGCACATGGGAGGAATAACTTAAGGGTTCACTACGAGCAAGGGATGGTTAATTCACGAAATTAATTCGCACAGGGAAACACTGGAGCACTGGTAACGGTATATCAAAGAGTATTTACTGTGGAGAGGAATTATGAAATGAAAGGAGAGATACAGTACAGCAGAAGGAATAGGGAACTGGTAAAACTCGAATGCCAGCAGACATACCGTGGGTTGCCTTGCAATGTGCACTTTGCAGTAATGGCTGGATGATCTGCAATGTCTTCCTTTAGACTCACATAGCCGCTTGTGGCTAAGCTGCTTTTGGCCAATGGTTTCCAGTTCACAGAAAGAGTGCCATGGAGAAAGGGTGGCCTGGAAGAGCTAGGGACACGGCTACTCAGTGACAACAAGTCTTCTCTCACTGAGACTCAAAGACGGACTGAGGGCCTCTTCCTTGCGAAGTGAAGCATCCTAACCACTAGGCTTCAGTGATTCACCTCTGTATACATTCGTTTTTTTGTCTGTATACCTATCTATATCTCTCTATGCCTATCTACTATACACACACACACATAGATGCCCCAGATTCACCCCAGACTAGCCTGAACGAGTTTGTAACGATCTCATTGCACCTTCCGATCGAAGCGATGAATTAGTTATGTACCCGTTCGTTAGTTAACAGTGCTTTGTTACAACAAGGGAGAAGGTCACCCGATTAGCAACCTCATCCCAATAGCCCTCTGTGACCCGGAGGATTAACACATTCAGAACCCCTCCACGTCAGGATGAGAGGCGAAGGTGAACACATAAATGAATCCACAAATGTCGGGGCAAATGAAAGTGTGCTGAGGTTGCTCTCAGGTGCTTCAAGGCGAAAGGAAAGCTGTGGCTCTTGTGCCTCTTTGGTTGAAGTTAAGTATACCTTAGTTTAACCACACCACCGAGCTGATTAACAGCGCTCCTAGAGAGGGCTGGCCAGAAGGATCAGACTTATTTTACGTGGCTAAGAACCAATTGGTTACCTAGCAACGGGACCTACAGCTTATTGTGGAATCCGAACCACATTATACCGAGAAATGAATTTCTATCACCAGCAATAAATTCCTCTAATTCTTCATTGGCCGGTCCGAGACTCGAACTCTGGTCTAGCAGAGTGCTAGCCGAGGACTCTACCGACTCGTCCAACGAGGAACTCCTCTTTGGTTGAGAATGTTAGGCCCACTCATTCTCACCCTCGTTCCAATACCTTTCCCTTGATACACAAACACACACACAAACAAACAATAACAGTATTTCCCTCACCAATTCTCTGTTCAGACATCCATGACACCATAGTCAGCCATTCATTGTCATTATCATCACTAGCCTCTTCTTCCACTCGTATTCCACACCTTTGCCGCCTTTCCAGTCTCACCGATTAGCCTGTTTGCACACTTTTTCATTCCTCCTCTGACATTCACCTTCGCATTGGCATTCTCCTATTTACATTGACCACTTCTGCACCCTGTCATTTCGGTCCTCTTTTCTTTCTCCACCCTCATTCAACAATTCCCCCAAATGCTTACTCCATCAGTATATATACAGTATACACACACACACACACACACATATATATATATATATATATATATATATATATATATATATATATATATATATATATATATATATATATATCTTCAGAAGGATTCACAGTAATACCCTTGATTAGAAAGACGAAATGTATTTGTAAAAATACATACATATAGAACTTATAGCTTTCGTGTGGACTTGATCACTAAGCTCTGTATTCACTTTTACAAATACAATTCGTCTTTCTAACCAAGAGTATTACTGTGGATCCTTCTGTAGATAACTTACAAGCACGATACAGTTTTTTTATACTGCACACACACACACACACACACACACACACACACACACACACACACACACATATATATATATATATATATATATATATATATATATATATATATATATATATATATAAATGAAAGAGAGAGAGAAAACTGTAGGCTACTGAATAACGTGATTGAATGAAAGGCAGAAATGTATGATGATGATAAGTTGAATGACGATTAGTGGCGTCCTATCCTATCACTTTCCGAGAGACTGGCAGCATGGAGCAGAAAGTGAAAATGAGGCCGATTTAGTCCAGTAATGACTGAAACGAAGCAATCACCGCCTAATTGCGTTCGCACTGTGTATTGCGTAACAGCCGTAGGTGCCTTGTTTTCAGTAAGCGCGCCATTTTCTTATTTTCGTGTATATGAAATTATGACTTTTTTTTCCCATACTGTAGCGATTTTCCCATCGAAGGAAAGAGTGCAGAGAAACTACAGCGAAGCAGAAGTGAAAAAAAGCGCTGCAACAAACTGTCGTTGATCTCAAGAGCACATGATTGCGTGGCATACCCCGCCTACCTACCTGCACGCTACTTTATATATAGGAAGCAAATGTAGAGCTACGGTTTATTAGTACTTAAGCTTTTGTGGAAGGAAGACGGAGTGGAAATATGTGATCAGATGAAAGGTTCAGTGAACTTCTTCTGCAGCATAAATTTTATCGGTCTTGAAGCACAATGAATCTCCGCTGCCCAGCTGCTGTCACCTTTCTCTTAGGTAAGGACCTACAAAATCACACTTCCTGACTGACTCAGCAGACCTCTGCCCTCCCTCCAGAATGGGGTCTGGCTGGCAAATGCTGATTAATGCTGGCCTGCGTTGGCCTTTTAACACCTTCGTCGATTTTCTTGTCTAACTGAATAGGAATGTACGTCAAAATAGGTGTCTGGGGTGAAATGCATATTTATATCTGTATATGCATAATGAGAGAGAGAGAGAGAGAGAGAGAGAGAGAGAGAGAGAGAGAAAGAGGCAATATTTGCTTTAAGGGTTATGAAATCAAATAGAATTTCAAAATTTAGATTTCCAAATAGAAAGGTGAAATCGATTTCAGTGCATTCTAATACTCCCCCTTGATATATGAAAATCAGCCTTACTCAATTGAAATGATAAATGAGAAAAAGACCTGAAAATGTCTCCAAGAGAGAAACACGCCATTTTTTATATAGATTCCGAATCCGTGCTGACGATAATTCACCATTCGTGAGTCATTGCCCCCAAAAAGGCTGGCTGTAGCGCCCGCAAACGCTGATTGAGGGCTGCCCAAGAGCGAGAGCGAGAGCTCTTGCTGGCATAAGGCCAGCCAAAGCCAAACCAACAACAATGCATACGCTACAAGCACCTAAAGGGCTTCCATTTGTTTCCATTTGTTTCCTCCTCCTCCTCCCCTCCTCCTCCTCCTCCTCCAGTGCACCTCCTCCTGCCGTCCCCTGACAGAAAACAGTTCGAAACTTCGAAGGCCATCGATACTGCTTATCATAAATCGGAATGATTAATGACTGGTAAGTGGTCTGTGGTTAAACTACAGTCCAATGATCTAACGTCGATCAGCTGATTGAAGAAGAGAAGAAGAACAAAAGTATAAATTCTTAATTTGTACGAGGGTAGAAGATTGGAAAATGAAAACTGAACGAATGAAACTTCCGAAAAATTAATATTGCTGTCGCGCTTAATCAGCTCTCGCTTGGGCTTGTTTAAACTATCGTATTCCTCGTCGTTACAATGATATAGAAATTAGGATAAACGGTGGGAGAACAGGGAGACCACTTCCGTGGCGGCGCGGCGGGGGGAGTGGGGTCTTCAGGTGCCGCTTATACAGGTATATAATCAGGACCCAATGCGTGGTTAGACAGACTTGGTCTTTTTCTGGCTCATTAGCATTATCAAAGCATTGTTATATTGCCTTTGTAGAGGTTTTACTATTATTAACACAAATACAAAGTGTGGGGATTTTGAACTGCTATGTACTCTTGAGATTGTTACGTTGGTCTTTCTTGTTTTATAGTTGTTTTTATTATCATTCCTTTGCTCTTGGTACGGAGATTCTCAAAAGTTGGATTATTTTGACTGTTTCGTTTGGTCATCGGAAATCTAGCAGGGGTTGGAAAGCGAGAAATCGTGTTTGCTGGTAGGCTATCATTTCCCGTTAAACTAGCGCTAAAATCAGCCGGGTTTCGTCTTTTCTCATTATGATAATTAGTTGAGTATTAACTTGTTTCCGAATTCCATCACAGCTGGGAAGAAAGATTTAGTGATTAAAAACACTAAGACGGCAACACGCATCCGGGAAGACTTAACAATTCAGATAATGCACTTCAGTCATTGTTGCTCGCTTCATTAGAATTTATTCCTGTTTTGGTGAGGAAAAAACGTTATTTGCTATTTTCACTGTTTACTTTTCTCTAAAAAAAGGGAAAAATTGCTTAGCTTTGAGCACGAAAGGCAAGGAATCAGTGGACGATATAACATGATTCAAGCTAGAAGAGCTCGAGTCACAATTTGGGTGTTCAAACATGAAATAGATTTTCATATCGTTAATGCCGAAGGTGGATTTGAAGTGCATTATAGGTCTAGTTACTTCGCTATTGCTTGTAGGCCTGAAAGCATAAACAGACGTTTCACAGTGAAGCCTTGCATTTGAATAATAATTCTAGTTCTTTAATAAGTGGTTTTAATATTGACATGCTTTCAGGTGGTCTATCTTGAGAGTTGGCAAGCATGGGCCGAAGAACCCATTTATGCAATCATACTTGAATATATCATTATTCTGCCCATTAAACTTGAGTTGTTTTCCCCTTATGTAAAGCAAACAAAAACAGTTTTAACAGCAATATAATCATGAATGAATTATTTTTACGTGAAATGAATGGACTATTCTTGTGGTATTCTTACACAGGTCAGTTAAAAAAAACTAATTTTAGCAGAAGAAAATCTTCCAGAAGAGCTCTGGTGCTCAAAGAAACTGGTCTCTTTCCAAAAGCTGTCAGAAGTACACAATATATCAAGTGTTCAACACATTGTTAACAAAATCTCGAATATTGGCAAGGACCATTAATACATATCTGGAACAGCGCATAATTAAACCTTCAGTAGTTTCCAGAGCATTCAGAAGTGTTTCGGAGGAGAATTATAAATATGTAACAGGAGACAGATTTTTCTTACAGTTTTGACATAAATTATGTCAGTACTGATTCATATAGCTACACTTTGCCAGAATGAATTGCATTTTCTGTGATAAGACAAGAAAAATTAAGAAAAAGCCTCAAGGTGTTTAGAACGATGCGTTAAGGATCTGGCTACCATATTTTTTGGCTGCCCACTCACAGTCACAGACACTTTTAGTTGGAGGTAGCTGGTCACTAAATGGTCAGACAATCAGTGGCCAGCTAATAAAATCAGCTTGTACAATGGTGTGGGTGAGAAGTAGATCTAGTAGCCACTTCATATCCGCTCTTTTAGTGTCGTTCACTTTTAGTGGTTTGTCTGTGGTCTTCCATACAAGAACATGTGTTCCAGTTTTTATCTTAGTGACCAGCCACTTAATGGCCGGCCACTTTCCACTGAAAGTGTCCCGTGATCAGGCAGCCTAAGATGCATTGATGCGTTGCTGTTTATAGCAATTATCAACCTGCTTGAAGATTCGTCAGTTTTCTTTGGACATGGGGAAATTTTTAATTTTTTTACTGGGCTGTGTTGTCAGCATGTTATCTATGACCTTTTTTTACCAGTTTTCTTTTATATTAATCCTCACTGCTGTTTTTGTTGTTAATAGTGCTATTATTACGATGTTATCTTTACAATGTTGCAATACTGGTCCTAGTAATTTTCTTGGGGCTTTAGAAAATATTTTTTGTTATGACTAACTTTATTCTATCCAGGCAGCCCTTTTTGTCTCTGCATGTGGACAGGAAACTAAGGATGGGTAGTTGGTCGTCAAGTTGGAGTGTGAAGGTTAAGTCACGTGACTGAGAGGTCAAGGTGTGATTGTCTGTTGAATCTGGCACCTATGCCAGAATTCGACAGCAAATCTCCTACAAAGAGAGAGAGAGAGAGAGAGAGAGAGAGAGAGAGAGAGAGAGAGAGAGAGAGAGAGAGAGAGAAACTAAAATACACAGATTAAAAAATGCATATACACATTTTTTAAGAATTTTGTTGATTATAATATAACATTCAACTGTTTCACACCTCTGCTAGGTTGATGGGTTTTAGGTGCTGATAAAGTACTTAGTTGTTGGAACAGGAACAAAATTAATATAATTTAATTTTATTTCAGTATAAGATAAGAATACACAACTGTACCTTACCAGGCAGATACTTTTTGGGATGCTGATAAGGTAACAAGTTGCTGTAAAGACTTTGTAGAGACAAGATTAGGATATGTAATCATTCCACATCCTTTTATGTAGGTGCTTTTCAGGATCCCAATAAGGAAATTACTGATTACACTGACAGTTTTTTCAGAGCTTAAGTTTTTGATTGCCTAATTTGGATAGGACTCCTTCAGCATCCATGTATGAGGGTTTTAAGCCTGTTAATGGAAACCCAGTTTTGCATGGGGTTGAAGCATGAACGGTTTTTCTTTTAAAGAACGGGGTAAGGGGCCCTGTATGGGGCAGTTAGTGGATGCTTGTGATCATTATTCTATAGAAACCAGAAACAGCACATGTGTAGACACATCTTAGGGTGTACCATGCTTTTGTGTCTCAGCAAGTTTGTATTCATGTGTGGTAATTTCCAATTATTCTACACCCTTTTGGTAATTCCTCTCCTGGTTGGGTGGTGGTCATGATGGTGGTTTTCCCACTTGGGACACGGTTGTTTCACTGAAAATCATTTGGGAGCAGTGCTGAGACCAAGGAAGAAAATGTAATTGCTCCTTCCAGGACGAGCAGCTGCATCATGTGATGCAGGTTTGTAGGCAGTGGTATGGCAGATGTCTGATCCCATTAAAGTGGCCAGGGTCACCCACAGATCAGCAAAAAAAGTTGGTCCTTGGTCAGAGTTATATTACTTGGTACACTGAAGACTGACACAGCCATAGAAGAGTTATTTGGCACAGGTGTAAGGTGTAAGTTGTTGCCTGCATCACTGGTATTGCTTGTGGCCATTGTGTGGATTATTCCATAACCATAATGATGCATCTAGTGGTGTAATGTGGGGGTGGGGAGCCTATTATGTTGACATGGATGTGGCTGAAGCGATGTCTTGGTTGTGCATGCCCATCTTTTCATATTCCTTTTTACTCCATGCCAGATGAATTTTTGTGTTATTAATTTGGCTGCTGTCCTTCCAGAGGGATGGATGAGGTATAAAAACCTTCTTATGAAGAATGCTTAGCACAAGATTTGCAACGGAAGTGTGATAATCTCCAGTTTTAGGGTCTCAGAAGTGGGTGATTGTGAACACACTGTACTTTATACCCAACCATATCTGTTCTGGATACTGTGTCAACTACCAGATCCTTCCTGTCAGGTATGCATTATATGATGCAACTGAGTTTGGCAATGACTGAGAGCTGTCACTGCTGATGGGTAAAGTATCCACTGTGTTTTTTTTTAGTAAAGGCTTGCACGAAGGGCTGATGCTCAGTCAAGGTGGTGAAGGATGTGGCATCAAGCAGGTTCCTGAAGTGTTGGATGCCACACTGTATGTCAAGAAGTTACCTGTTCAAAAGGGTTGTACTTCCTCTCAGCTACCCTGAGTTTACTGCTTAAGAAATCCTGAGGTTGAGGCAACCCAGTGATTGTTCTAATACAGCACCCATGGTGACATTTCTGATATCTGTGGTTAGAGTCATTATGGCCTGAGGGGACTGGTTTGTGTGATGTTTGGCAAGACTTGGTGGTAGTAGTTTATCATTCCCATGAAATCCAGGAGGCATTTGATTGATGTTAGAGTGGGATATTTCCTGATAGCTGATACCTTTAAGGGTAGAGGGCTGACAGTGTTTGATGAGACTTGATGACCCAGGAATTCGATAGTGGATGAGCTGAAGGCACTTGTCTGGGTGTACCACTAGACCATTATGAAATATAGAGATCAGACATGCTGCTGATGGTGTTCTGGATTCATGTGTGTAACAGACAAACAATGTTATCCATCAACCTTTGGAACTTGGCCCCTGAGTTTCTGAGGATGAGGGTAGAGCAATTGAATAGTTGAAAGTTCAGGTCCCAATAGGTGTGATGATTTCTGTTTATGGGACATTGTCCTGGTGGACCTGGATTTGGAAATTGCCCTTCATCAGGTCAAACTTTAAAATAACACTTCCCCTGTGGAGGGTGGAGGTGATGTCTGCCATGTTGGGGAATGAACAGTGGTTCGGCTGTGTTTATAGGTTGAGTTGTCTGCAGTTTTCATGGGGATGCCAGGATCTGCCTTTCTTCATCATATGGAATAGGGAGGCCCAAGAGGATCATCTACTAGCAAACTGAAGTGCTCAGGGAAGTTGATGCTAAGCAGAGGCATCTGGACTTCGTTGCCATTGATTTCTCTCTGATATTTCTTCCTCCGATAGGTTGAGGGTTAGGTCTGGTGGCTTATGCTGTTATGAGCCTGCAACTGGCTTTTGTTCAGGATTTTATGTAGTCCTTCATTGATGTGGTACACTGGCACTTCAACTTAATGGACCCCAACTTATTGGATTTCGTTACTTATCAGATACATTTGAATCCAGAAAAAACTTCTTAATGGAAGAATCCTGTAAATGAGGTAGAATGAATGGATTCTGAACTTAGAACGAACTGGCTGATACTTGCTTATCTAGTTGTAATTGTGGCTTCTTTGATTACAGGGTACCCAACCAATCATGCCCCACTCTGTACCTTTCTCCCAGTCACTTGGAAAGTTAGTATGTGTATATCTGCCTCATAAAGAGACTGCAGTTCATTTCAAAATGTGAATTTTTATGCCCAGTGTGTATTAACATTGTGTAACTACCTGACTGAGCTATGTTTCTATGAATTAATTTGATCCTTTAGTGAATGACTCTATTGCCAAGTTTCTTTGAAAGTGAGTTAATGTTCACAGGTGTGTCAGGGCAAACTTACTGACTACACGTACACACAAACATTTCCTTTAAGAAATAATTTCCAACTTACAGTACTTTGTTTTTAGTTAAGAATGAATACCGCATACATACAGCTGCTGTAAAGTATAATTCTTGCTGTAAATGCTTCTGTATATAAAAGAATAAAGTTTTCCTAAATATAAACATTGCATCTACAGAAGGGATGCAAAAACGTCAGTGTTAAAGGGACTAACATATTTGTCATCCCACGATTCATGGCTGGATTTGACTCACTTAACATTGTTCATTTCAGTGTTAGGAGGAACGTTTATGATGAGCTGAAAAGTAGTTTACTGCATACAGAATTGTATTTCAAATATGCTAATATAAGGTGCTAATATAACATTGCACGAAAATCAAATTAAATATGAAATTTTCAACGAATCTTGCCGACGATAAGAACAGCTACATTACTCTGCCTGTCACCTCCACGCTTGTCACAACTAAAATAGTGACGGTTTACATACGTGCAATATTTTGATCGTAGACGTTGTTATAGTTTTCTTAAAAAATCAGTTTTACAACAAAACTTCTATTATATTCGGAGTGAGCGGAATACAAAATATGTATATACAGTTCTTTTGGAGGCTACAACGTGCAACGGTTGGAAAGAGCTAAGCTGAAATGTTTTGTGATTCTGCTGTTTTTAACAACTAACTTTCATGGAAATTCCTCTTCTATTGACATGTTTCGATAATGGGAATTTCTGAGGAAGGTCTCGCAGGCTTCACGAATTCAGCAACAGATGCAGGAATACTAATGATAATAATATGCAATCCATGTGAATTTGGGTGTAGTTGTCTGCTGATTTTATACAGAGTAGCTGCTGCTCACAAGACTCGCTTTTTGGTCTCCACATTAGAAATCTAATGAACATTTCATCGATATCTTTGCGTGTGTGTGTTTGCGTGTGTGTGTGTGTGTGTGTGCACGCATAGGGTGAATAAAGCTCTGTTATTTACAAAAATCCTTCGCCTGCCGAAATACGAGTAAGCTATTTGAGCTTAAGCTGTCATTTATCATAGGTTGATATTTATATATTTACTAGTACGCATACTTATTATAATTAAATTTTATTAAGAATATGAAGATTTCAAAACTTGAAGTAAAATATAGATACACAGCTCAAGAGGGAGAGAGAGAGAGAGAGAGGAAGAGAGAGAGAGAGAGAGAGAGAGAGAGAGAGAGAGATTTACACGGTTGCTCACGGAAGCGGAATTCGCATTAGGCTAATCAAGAAACAAACTGAGAATATTTACATGTAAATTTAATGGTTTCAGCTACATACTATTAATAATAGCATACACATGCTGCTATTAATACTGTAGTGAAAGTCATTAAATTTAAATGTTCATGTTCTCAATTCATTTGTCGATTTCATGTGAACTCACTTCCGTGTGCAATCGTGCGACTCTCTCTCTCTCTCTCTCTCTCTCTCTCTCTCTCTCTCTCTCTCTCTCTCTCTCTCTCTTTGTCTTGTGTGTTAATATTTAACTCTAAGTTTTGATAATGTTAACACCCTTAATAAATTCTGATTAATATAAATATATATAGAGAGAAGAGATATATATATATATATATATATATATACAGACTGAAAAATAATGTAGAAAGACAAGACTAAAACGCATTTAAGAATAGAGAAAAGAGAGAGAGAGAGAGAGAGAGAGAGCGAGCGTAGTTCAGCATATACACACAGACTGAAAAATCAATGTATAAAATACAATACTAAACTGCATTTAAGAATATCAATAAAAATGCTGTGCCAAAGAGAGAGAGAGAGAGAGAGAGAGAGAGAGAGAGAGAGAGAGAGAGAGAGAGAGAGAGAGAAAGTTGGGAGTTGGGTGCTCAGAATGTGGTGTTATGTAACTCATCCCAAAACAGAAACAGGCAGATGTTTACGTTTTTTTTTAATATTGTGTGAGTTTTGAGTATTTGACATGTCTTACAACGTTTCTTGTTAGGCTATACCATACAGTACTGTATTGTAGTAATTTTCAAAAGCCACTCATTTTCAGAGATTTCTTTAACTGAAGAGGTAAACCTTTCAAAATTGGTCCCTAGGTATGGCATATCCCGAATAACACGGATGTTGACACCTTTAGGCATCAGTTTACCATTTCCTACTCGGTGACCGAGATGTGTGATTTCGGCAACCCTGAACTGGCACTTCTTGAGGTTGGCTTTTTGTAGGGCAGTGAGGATTTGGTCAAGGATCTGTAGGGGCTATGCCCACTCATGGGCGCAGGTAACTATGTCATCTAGATATATGACAGTTTTTTATACCTGCCTGGATGTTGTTCATTAGCCTCTGGAAACAGCTAGGTGCATTCTTTGACCAGAAGGGCATCGCCATACACTGGTAGAGGCTGGTGGACATGGTGAAAGCAGTCAGAGGGCATGACTCCTCAGACAGGGGCACCTGCCAATATCCCTTTTCTAGATAGATTTTGAGCAAATAGGGGGCACTGGCCAGGCTGTCTAAGCAGGCCTCAATTTGCAGAAGGGGGCATGGTTCTGGTTTGGTTACTTCGTTCAACTTCCGAAAGTCGATATCTCCCCCTCCTTCCTTAGGAACCAAGACTACTGGGGAGGACCACTCACTGCAGCTGTCCTCGATAAGTCCGAGGTTGAGTTGGAGTTGTACTTGCTCCTCAGTCCTCTTTTCCTTCTGTGGATTGACTTGGTAGTAGCCTTGGGTGATAGGAGTGACACCTTCCCGAAGGTGTAGCATATGTTCCAAGACATTGGTGCATCCAAGGCAGTCCTGGGTGACCTGTGGGTGTGAACTTAACAGTCGTTGTATGTCCTGATGCTATTGACTCTCAAGTCTCGGGGTAACGGGCTTGAGGTTTAGTAGGACTTTCAGAATTGGTCGAGGGGGGACAGCATTGTGGTGGTGGTGCCCTTGAGGGCCCAAGGAGCAGGAAGGGCTTCTCCAGCTTCCTTTTCCTCTCCGGTTAAGTAGGGTTTTAACAAATTAATGTGCCTCTGCCCGCAGTCTACGAGGTAGTTCAAGGTTCCTCACTTCCCATGTTAAAGGATCTATTTTTGGCTTTCTTGTCAAGCTTGAGCTTGACCCTCTCTTGAGTGGCTGCCTGTCATGAACCGATTTTGGTTCTTGGAGATTCTTGATAAAATTAGGACCTGGACTGAAGTGACTGGGAAACCCAATAACAATTCAAAGGAGGAGGAAGTAAAATAAACTATCAAAATGCCTTAAAACTATTTATTAACTGTACTAACTGTACATATATACACTGGTGAGTTCAGGAATCAGCCAACAATAATCATAAAACTGAACAACCCAGTAAAAAAATGATAACCAATATAACATCAGTCAGTAAATCATAACAATAAATAATGCAACAGCAGTCAACACACAGTAAATGGAGCCATACACTTGCTCAATAACCCAGTAATAATGTAAAAATAACCAGAGCCATATCTGCTCAATCACTTTATCAATAACCAAGAGCCACACTTGCTCAGCAATAATCACATCATAAACAACCAAGAGCCACTCTTGCTCAATATGAAAAATAACCAGTGCCACATTAGCTCAAAAACATGAATAATGACCAATAAATCACATAATAATCAGAGCTGCAATTACTCAATCACTTCATAAATAACTAACATCAGTAACATTATAAATAAACACATGTTGAGATCACAGTCAACGTTCTGGAGGACGACCATCAACCACTGCCTTGACATCATCAAAAACCAACACAAGACAGCAGGAAGAAACATCTCCATAAAACACTTGACGATCACCACAGGGTTGATGTGACAGCTGCACTACTGCCATAGAAGAATGCCTCCTCTAAACTGGTGGCCACCACCTCATCCTCAGGAATTTGACTGATGTGCTCCTTCATGAAATATGACGGCCAACAGGTAACTAACACATGTTGTACCAGCCATCTCAAACTGCTAACTTGATGAGAACTGGCGCTGCTGCTGTGCTAATACTGACTGAAGGCCATGCTGATCCTGGCTGAAGATGAAAACAGCCAAGAGATAGACGTCACCTCGGTACACCTAAAACAATAATAGGAGGGCAGGTAAAACAACCAAACACGTTAAACAAGGCTGTTTCAAATTAACAAAACAAAAATCTTAAAACCTCACACTGCCTCCATGGCTTGAGCAACCACCCATGCAGCCCAAAGGTTTCCCTGGATGTTGGGCAGGTCCTTCAGCCAGTCCACCTTTGTTGGTTTGGCCCAGGCCTCGTACAGTATATCAAGGGGGCCCCAGGTGGAGTGAGCTTAGAGAAGTTCAAAAGGGCTGTACCCTAGGGTCTCAGAGGGTGCCTGGCAGATAGCAAAGAGGGTGTAGGGGAGGTTTCCCTCCCAGGTTGCTCCCCTGTATTCTAGTTTGACCAGAGTAGAGCCAAGGGTTTGGTGGAATTTCTACACTATTCCTTGGCTTACAGGATGGTAATGAGTGGAGTGGATATGTTTTATGCCCTTGATCACTTTGGATTGTGGTGGGGAACCCGAAACGACAGAATAATTGTATGAGGGCCTTTATGGCGTTCTTGGAGCTCTCACTCCTGACGAGGATAGCTTCTGGATACCTCGGAAATCGGTCTGTGATAGAAAGGCAGTGGTTGTGTCCCATCTTGCTCTTGATACTTCCCTGGGGCGTATGATAATTGATGACAACGTCCTGGAAGGGGACGCCAACAGAGGGAATGTTCTTGAGAGGATCCTTGGACGACTTCATTAGGGTTTCCCATGATTTGACAGGTAGGGCACCAGGCTATGAAGGCCTTGACAGCCTTTCATAGTCCTGGCCAGTAGAATCTTCCTTCGACAGACCCAGATGGTCCAGGTGACACCGAAATTCCCTCCGATGCTGTCATGCACCAACCGGAGGAGGTCTTGCTGTAGGGAAAAGTGGACTACTACCAGTCAGTGGATGACCTGAGCAGACTCATGCGGTCCCTGGGATACTCAGTAGAGTATCTTGTCCTGCACAAGGAAGTCGTTCTTTACAAGGTCCTTCATTTCTTACTTGTCAGTGATAGCTTCTGAGAGGAGGTGCCGGAGGATGGTGTCCTCTGTCTGGGCACTGATAAGTTGTTCCCTGCTTAAGGTAGGAAGGGAGATGTCCGCTCCCGTGATGAGGAGGGCAGCTGCAGGTGCGGAGTCAGGTTGGGCGAGTGGGGTGTCAGGCTGTTCCTTCAGCCAAGGCACTTCTGATAAGGAGAGATTGGTGGGTAGCGGATCGACGTTGGCCATAGGTGCCTCCTCCTCGTGTTCGTTGTGGGTTGTGGCTATCATGCAGCCCAGAGGGATCAAGGTGTCCCTCCACTGGATGAGACCTTGGCTCAGGAGAAGAGGATGTCTGGTTGCAAGGGACTGGATGACTCTGAAGAGGTGTTCTCCCTCTCTGGAGGAATCACCTGTGGTAATCTGTAGACAAACTGTAGGTAGGTCCTTGACATCACTGTTTACCCAGCAGATGGTCATCCACTTGTCTTCACAGATGGTGGGTGGGAGGCACTTGCTCTCGAGCAATGAATCTGACCTGTGACCCAGTGTCAATGATGTTTGGCAGTATTCGAGTGGAGTCATTGAGGGGTGCTATGGCCATGGTGTTGAGGCCTATCCACTCAGCAGACTGTCGGGAACTGACAGAGGTGTGGACTGCTTTGGGCGCAGCACAGTGTGGACAGTGCCTATATTTTGCGGACATGTGACCTTTCTGGCTACAGTCCTTGCAAATTTCTTTGCTAAAGTCCTTTCGTGAAGGGAGCAGGCCAGTTGTTGTTTACCCAAGAGCCAGATGAGGCTCAGTTGGGTGTGGTCCTATTGTGGGAACTAATGGGGGCCTTTGGCGGAGCCTCGGCCTTCAGATGGCACTGTTCTGTGAGGTGCCCGACCTTCTTTCAATGGCTGCATACAGGTTTCCTTTGAGGATGCCCATTTTTGATCTGCCTTAGTCCAGAGGTGTGAGAAGGGGGACTTATCTTCCATCCCAAGGAGCTGATGTGAGGATGGAATGTGTCCCATTCATCTGCCAAGCGGCAGCACTCGGCAAACGTCTTGGGGCTTTGTTGCAGAGGTGAGTGGTGAGAACACCAGGGGTGTAGTAGAAGTAGTCCTTGAGCTGTAGGAGCTCAAACAGGGTGTCAAAGGTGGAGATGCCTAGGGCTTCTACCCAGCACTTGAGAGTTTGGGTCTTGTGGCACACCCAGCTGGCCCAGGTTTGACATGCTTCCTTTGGGCTGGCCTTGCCAACATGTGTCTCCAGTGCTCGGGAGTGATTCCATATGCCTTAGTGATGGCCTTTCGGACCTCCTCAAGTTTTCCTTGGTCGTCCGAGGAAAGAGATCGGAAGGCGACTGCACCCTTTCCACCCATGTTATTCCCAAGAATCAGGGAAACTTCTGCAGGAGTGGGTGTATAAGTGAAGAAGACCTTTTCTTGGTGGTTGAGCCAGGCCTCAAGCTCAGAATCAGTCCATTTTGGGATTAGGGACTGACACTGTTGAGAGTGGACTGGGGAGAGGTCAGAGTGGGGTTCGTGGCCCACTGTTGGACAAGAGCGAGCTCATGGGCTCTCTCTTTCTCCCTCTCCTGTCTTTCTTGTTTCTTCTCCTGTCCCTCTTTCTTAGCCTCCACTCTTTGCTCAGCGACCCATGCTACCAGCTCTAGACCCTTTAACCTCATTTGTTTCCCTGCCTCGGTGAAGTTTGATTTCTTTCAGGGCAGCAGCCATATTGCAGGTGTGTAGGGTGAGAATTTATCCCCCCAAAAGCCTGGTATAGCTTGAGTAAGTCAGGGAGTGAAATGGCACTCTGGTCCAGGAGGGAGTGATTATGCAATGGAGGGGGCCAGTAGGTGGCACCACTAGTAAATGTGAGTGCCCCTTTGGGTGAGGTGGCATTGGCACTGGTTGCAGGGTCGGGAGAACTGGGGAATGGTATTTTTGCTGCTGGCTCGTTCTGGGAACTGAGCGTGAGAATTTTAGGGTCTCAGTTTTACAGAACGTCATCTGGTTTGTTCAAGAGAATTTTTTGGGGTTGGTTCAAGAGAACAGATAGAGGCACTTTACAGTGCGGGGCTCGTTCCAGGGTAATTGAGTGTGAGAATTGTAAGGGTTTCGTTCGAGAGAACATTTTGGTGGCACTTGTAGTGTGTGGCTCGTTCCAGGGAATTAAGCATGAGGGTTCTAGGGTTCATTCGGGAGAATGTTTGGTGACACTTTATAGTGTGGGGCTCATTCCGGGGGAATCAAGCATGATTCGCTTCGTTTGAGGGGATGTTCTGGTGGCACTTAGTAGCGTGGAGCTCATTCTGGGGTAATTGAGCTTGAGGTTAGTGTTTGTTCAAGAGAACGTTTTGGGTGTTCTGGAGTTCTGGAGAATGTTCGAAAAAATGGGTTTTGGGTTGGTTCAAAGAACATAGGTTTGTTCAAAAAAGAATGGGTTTTGGGTTTTGTTCCAGAGAATGTAGGTTTGTTCAAAGAACAGGTTTGGTTGTTCCAGAGAAAAGAATGGGTTCCCTTTTGGTTTGTTTGTTTTAAAAATTTTTTGGGAGCTCTTGATACGGTGTGGGGTAACCCAGAAATTTGGTAAATGGTTAGCATAAGCCATAGCAGAGTTTAGTTTGATGAGAGACACGTTGGATGGGCACAGAGGTGTAAAGGCTGACGCAAAAACAACTGGGGTTGGTATTAATTACACACAGAGATGGGCTTGAAATAGGTAGGTTTAATTCTTCACTAGTAATATAAAGCAAGCAGGGTCCTTAAAGCTATCATGCAACGGACGTCCATTTGTTGAGATTACGTGTGTGAATAATTTTACGTTATAGTAAAAGATTGACCTGACGAAAACATGTGATCATAATGTTTTGTGAAGTTTACGTCACTCTTGAGAGGTCACAAGGTAATGTTGTGATGGGTAGCCAAGCACGTGCGTCAGCCACGTGGTTGTCTGAGTGAAGTCTTGTGCGAAGTTTTATGATTGTGGGTTTTAGGTATGGGAGCGAAGAATTGCTCATGAATAAGGACTTAGGAACTCAAAATGAAATGTTTCTTAGACTTGCAAAGTGACTTTCATGGCCATGCATGAATGAACTTTGTAAATGTAAATTTCCAAAGGTCAGACATGGGATTTCTTAGGAGGTTGATTAGAAATTTTAGCATGTTTCCTACTGCATGTGCGAGAGGGAGAGAAGGGCGAAGCAGAATCGCCTATTGTACCTGATTTGAGTTACCAGACGGTGTATGTCCTATCTAAAACAATGGATGGCAAATTGTCCAGAGCACGTGGTGGGGGAAATAAATGCATTTTTCCCTTTTTAACACTGTTAACACTTCACTTCCTAACTAAGACCTAGCAATTTAAGTCATGCAGAAGTTGTGAGCATGCGGTAGCAGCAAAACTCGTGTTTTGAAATGGCAGCACTCTTTCTCTTTGTGAGATTACTCATTCAGCATGTACAAGGGGACTTAATTCTTAGAGAAAATTTAATAAAAAAAAATTTCAGTCACAATTTATGATGGCAATAATACAAAAGTAACAAAATATTTATGCTGTGTAGCTTCATTCGATTGTATGTGCTTATTTAAGGGGGTCTAAGGTAAAAGGTACATTTCTAGTCTTGTATCCAGCTTAGTGGGGCTATTTGCTGGGTTTGCAGTGATGTTGCAGGCTACAAGTCTTGAGCAAGGGTCGCCACTTTTATATTCTAACCAAGAAAGGGACTTACCACAAGGGATGATGCAATCTGACTAGAATTCCTGGGTTGGTAGAACATAGAAGAAAAGAAAATGAACTGAGGGCTTTACTAGAAAGGGGAATTTTAGATAAACTCTTAGGTTAACTAGAATCACATATATTTACAATAACACAAATCAGAAAACGGGAATAATTAGGACAGGTATATAGGATACTGTTGGAGCACTAAATTAAGATGAACAGATGATAACTGGATGCTGGGGATTTCACTTCAAGGGCACAGTGAGTTAATTTACAGTGGGTTTACCATAACAACGAGAGCACAATCGAAGCAGAAGGCTCCACAGCGAGAAAACTGCGACGATTAACTAATGAAATAAGCTCAGTTAACAGGTTGTTGATATATAGGGGGTTTGTTAAAGGATATTGTGTGGAACTTCTGGGGAAAAAATTTTTGTTCAGTGACCTTAGGTTTTGTGACGCCAGAGCATTTTTCGGCCAAAAATGGCCATTTTCAAAATGCATCTCCTCCTTTGCTTTTTGGTTTTAAGGGATGAGATTTGAACCACGTATAAAACACATATGGACCTTCGATACAAAGCCGGGGATTTTTGATTTTTCAATTATTTTTCGAGATATGAATTTTTTTTTTTTTAATGAAATTTTCCCGGAAAAATTACAGAAAAAAAATTGCCAAAAATCAGAAACTCAAAATATTAAAAATCCCCGGCTTTGTTTTAATCTACCATGTTTCCCCATGTTATATTTAAAATTTCATTTAGATTGGTCCAATACTAAGGGAGGAGATGCATTTTAAAGGCGAAAAACTTATGTTTTGAGAAACGGGCCTTCAAAGTTTTAGTTACATAAAAAAAGTAAAAGGGACTTCAAAGACTGTGTTACAATTAATTCTATGGTTTTAATTTTTATTTTTGGGTATTAATTAATGCAAAATGATTATAAATAAGAATATTAATTGATTATTTATGTGCCTAAGACACATTCTTATAAATTTTAGGTTCCTGGTCCCCCTGTCTGATCTTGCTGCAAGGTATTACTCTAGGGGGTGGTAATATCATAGTTGCCTACACTTTTTATTAGTGTCTCGAATCCATCCCTTGCCAAATGGATCCTGGGAATTACTTTACATTCACAATTAGGGATTCGTGATTCAAGTAATTCATCAAGTCTTGCTTCACTTATTATGATCATTTTATTTTCAGGATCGTCTATAATATCAGCCTCCGAGCTACTGCTTTCTTTTTCTAAAATATCTTTGCCCTTTAGTAGTGACGAACAAATAAAGAGGCGTTTAGGGGTGGATGTGGTTGGTCTCTGGTCAGCAGAGATCGCTGCCTGCGCTGTTTGATGGGCGACAGCTCTCTCTCTCTCTCCGTCGCTCCATTCCCCTCTATGGCACTAATTTCTTGAACTCTTTCTTCTACTTCTCGCCTGGACTTTTCCACTTGGCTTTTGGCATTCTAGAAGCATGAAGTGAACTCTTGGACCTTTTAGGCACGGTGAAAAAACAAAAACACCGCAGAAAATACAGAGTTCAGTCAAGGCTAGCGAGCGTGAAAAACGTGTCCTTCTGTCTTGGAAGTTTATAGGCAACTCTCGGCCACAGTCGGCGTCATGGTATGACGTGTGCGTTGTCATGGCTAGGAATAACTAAAAAGGTGCCAAGTAGGATATTATTGACATTATATATTTCATTTCAAAGGAAGTTTTCGTAATATATATCGCAAAAAACTATACCAGACTAAATCATTTGAGCTACTGGTGTTTTATGGGTATATAGTTATTGTTACATTTTAGGCCATAACTAGAGAAATAAGGCAAATTTTAGCATAATATTTCGTGGACACATTCTTGAACCCTATACGAAGCCATGGAATTTTTTTCAGCAAATCGAATTTTTAAAGATTTTTTGGGCTTTTTATCGATCTTCTTAAGGGTTCAAGGATGCATTGATGGTGCCAGCAGATCCTTGGGTATAACACTGTTGAATTCATTCATGAACATGAATAATAACAAAGTCAGGTGTATGCAAATTGAGTTGAGAACATGGAAAATGGAATAGCAAAAGAAAAAAAAGGACTACATGACGGGCAAAACTTGAATTCCTGGCACTGTACCTTGTGTTGGAGAGGTGAGTCATCGTAGATGCGCCGATGATTGCGGGGTGATATTAAGGGAATGGCAATGGAAATATGCTGGACTGGAAGTCAGCCATGTGGTTTGGGAAATGGCTGTTAGGGAGTGGAGGTTAAAGGGCAGTAGGTGTTGGGAAAGGTAGTAGGTGTTAGGACTGCATCCGGCATGTCTCTGATGAGAGACATTGTGGGTTGGTCCTCTTATTCCTTCGCCTGGATTAATTTCCCACTCTTGCAGGAGTCATCCATTTTCTATTGTACCACCGTGACCTCTTGGTTTGCTCTGTTGACTGCATGCTAAAATGCCAGGCCCGCACGGGTGATCTCGTGTCATGTGGTCACCCAGCTTTCTCTTTTGGTGATAGGGCCAGCTGTCCCAGAATAATGACCCCTGTGGCACTGACTCAGGAACTCCCTTAAGTAGTGCCTGGGGCGATCATATGATCGAGGCTTGTCTCAAAGGGTGGCGAGGTGACCTGGAAAGGAGTTTTAATATAGTCACATGGTCTAGGAAGGGAATGAAAAGACTGCCAAAGGAAAGAATAACAAGGTTTTAGGAGAGGCAAAAACGACCGACTGTTAATGTTGACAGCGATATGAAATGATTTTACTTTAACATCTTTTGAAAATGTTCTTGAAAGGAAGTTGTCTTGGAAAGAGGTGTCCTCTTTTGCAATATATATATATTCATATATACTATATATATATATATATATATATATATATATATATATATATATATATTTATATATATTATACATATATACATATATACATATATATAAATATATATTATATATATATATATTTTAACATATATATATATTATATATATATATATATATATATATATATATATATATATATATATATCATATATATATATATATATATATATATATATATATATATATATATATATATATTTATATAACCATCATAAAAAGGAAGAAAACTTTATCTCCATTTCCGTAATCATTGAAAAAATACATCATCATTTGTTAAAATTAAAACCTGTTGAAATATGATCATCTTCTTATGGTGTCCTTTACTGACTGCCGAAAATTCTCAAACCAGGCTTTCTCCTTGGGACGATTATTACTTTGTTTGAAACACCATATTGCAAATTGGTTAAATTTCTTGTACCCATCCTGGAGCCTCTAACTAAGAATAACTACACATTAAATAATTCATTGCAATTGGAAGACCATTCTTCGACAAGACACTCAGTTATTCATGGTCAGTCTTGACGTTGAGTCATTATTCACTAAAATCCCTGTTGGTGATATTATCAAATTGATTCTTAACAAGCTGTTTCCTGTTTCTGATTCTGCTTTTAATAATTTCAGCCGCACGCATTTTAAAACTCGACTTGAACTCGCAGTGCTAGACACTGCAATTATTTTCAATGGCAGATTATTCAAACAAGTGGAGGGCATGGCCACGGGTCATCTCCTGGCCCCACATTTGCTAATATCATCATGTGCTAATACAATGCACCCGAGTGAAAAGTTTATTATCGAGAAAGAGGTGAACGACCGTCTACCATTGTTGGACGTTCTGGTTTTCAGACAAAACGCCTGTTTTATACTAGGATTTTTAGGAAGAAAACTTTTACAGGACTTGGTACCAACTTCTATGGCTCAAGTTTTGCTTATTTCAAATCCATTCAATGACTACTGTTCTCCATAGAGCACTCGTCCTTACGTCGTACTGGAACCTTTCCCATAATGAAATTGTATTTTTAATTGACTTTTTTAACAATAACTGTTTTCCTGCTAAGCTATAGCGTACAGGATATTACATCACCTATCAAACAAACATTACCTTACGACACCAGGGGAATACTCAGCTCCAACATGTGCTGGTAGGTGCTGCACACTTTTTCCTCACAGTCTCCAGTGGAGCTGCGTTGATATCAATTCTAATCATGGAACCTGAGTTTGACAGGCATAT
The DNA here is from genome assembly GCF_040412425.1 of Macrobrachium rosenbergii. Lineage (NCBI taxonomy): Eukaryota > Metazoa > Arthropoda > Malacostraca > Decapoda > Palaemonidae > Macrobrachium > Macrobrachium rosenbergii. The sequence goes on along the minus strand of NC_089781.1, from coordinate 51,891,340 downwards.
TTACAGCAAAGTCAGTATCAACTTACGTCTCTCTTGATAGCTGGGTGGTCTGAGTCACTATCTATCATTGTTTCAAAACCAGGCATTGGTTTGAATTCTGCTGAAGATGGAATTATCAATTGTAAATTTCCCTTGGGTGTAAGTTATTCACATGGTATAATGAATTGGATATCAAATGATATTTATCGCTTAGTATTTGTGAATATACAGAAGTCATATGTGTTTGAATGACAAGGATTCATAAACCAATTGTTACAAACTTGCCAACCAACTAGCATGGTGGAGATGAATGGGTATCGATTCTGAGTACAGAACCTTAATTTGACAGGCATATGTACACCAGAGTTGATACATGGGTGATCTTAAGTGACTGTGTATAATTGTTTCTAAACAAGGCATTGTTTTGAATCGAGTGGGGAATGAGGCACTTCTCAGTCACAGTTCACCTTGGGTGTATTACTCCTAAGTTCTAGTGAATTGGAGATTATATATTTGTGGCCCAATATTCATCAATATGAAAAATGTCCTGCATGTATAAATGACAAAAATTCATAATTTGCTAAGTGTTGCAAATTTACCAATCATCTATCATAGTGTAGATGGAAATTATTATATATATAACAACAGTATATATGTACCAGTATATATATATATATATATATATATATATATATATATATATATATATATATATATATATATATATATATGTATATATAACATATATATATATATGTGTGTACACATATATATTTATACCTATATATATGTACATATATATATATATATATATATATATATATATATATATATATATATATATATACACATATATATATATATATACATATATATATATATATATATATATATATATATATATGTATGTACACATATATTTATATACATATATATATATATATATATATATATATATATATATATATATATATATATACATATTACAGTATATATATATATATATATATATATATATATATATATATATATATATATATATATATATATATATATATATATGTACGTGTGTGGTTGCACTCACTGGAATCTTTTAACTGCAAGGTACACGAGGGAAGGAAAACCAAACAAAAATCAGCAACAGTCATTTTATCTTTAGAATCTTCATGACGATTGATGCAGAGGTAGAAACTGACATCATATGCAAAGCTGAAATTGATTAGCAGCAGCAGCAGCAGCAGCAAGTGAGAAGAGTGCATACAGTCGAGGGTGGGTAGCCCATTAACCAGTCTTCTTGACAAGCAGCGGGGTTCACATCTGTAGGCTATTCATTCTTAAAAGACAAATGATAGGCCCATCTTTGTCTTGTTCTTACAACCAGCCTAACTATATTTATTTAAACGTTCTACTCATTTATTTTGAAATACATGTGTAACAAGGACACAGAATTAACACTTTTTGAAAGTGTACGTAACGTGCTCCAACGATCTTTCTTCATGAAAAAGAGGCGTATGAAGGTTAAGCTCACGATAACACTTACATCCATTTTTCTCCCCTCTCTTTCTCTCTCTCTCACCGTGTATTGCTCTCTCTCTCTCTCTCTGTGTCGCCTCTCTCTCTCTCTCATCATCGTTTCAAGTTCACCCACCGAATCGCACTCATTCTCACCAAATCAATTAAATGGACCATTTAAAGAAACGCATAATAGTTTCTACAAAAATAAGTTTATTATTCAAATAACCCAACAAGAAATGAATAAAACAAAGCAAAGATTAAAATGCATAATAAATGAAATATCGAGTTAGATAACTAAACTCTGAAATGCAAAAACACTTCTGATTAAAGAAGTCTCACTATGGCTAATAGCCTGAAAAATATCCAAACTCACACATACTCCCCAAATCAATAACTAGTCATGTCAAAAAAACAGTCTACCACATGTTATTCAGAAACAGTCCACACTATCCACAGACATCTGTCCACAGAGACATCTGTCGGAAGAATTAAACATGATAGAAAACTCCCAAAAATATATGAAATGCAAAACACAATAATGGAAAGTGTAAAATGCATAGCCAAGATATGGCAAACGTAACATAACAAAACAATAACATAAAAGAGGTATGAATATTCATATTAAATCTCCCACACCAGTTCAAAAGTTCCTAATGATTAGAAAATCATAGTAAAAATCACAAGTTCAATTTCCTCCCATAAAAACAGAGATTTCAAACTCTACCTTATCTGCCGATTCAAAGCCTGGATCCTCTCCAAAGCTACGTCTAGACAACTGCAGTTCTATCACGTTAATGAACGATCAAACTCACTTTTAGGTAGATTTTTGGCATAATCTAGATCAAATTAACGCACGTACTCACGAATATACATAACACTTCGGAGATCACCTGACTGGCAATATTGCTGAGGAATCAAACTATTTGCTGAACACAAAGATTTTACAACTCACGGCTCTGTCAGTACCATCTCGCTCCAAAAATTCTTTCATCACATCTTAAAGCATTGAAGCTATGAAATGCATATATGTGTCCTTTAAAATTGTAGCAGCCATATTTTCTGAAATAGAGCTCGGCCACCACATAAGAGCGTCTCGCTCTCCTTAACGGCAAACTAAAACAAAAGCATATGTATAAAACATAACAAAACAGAGCTATGCTCAATTAGCAATGTCTACTGCACTGCAGCTTTAAGGACTGCTCTCATGACGCACTTCCAAAGTCACTGGTGTTGTGTTCTTAGAGCCTTTACATGTAATCTTACAAACACGAATAAGCTTTACTACTCCCACAACAAGAATTATCAGTAAAATAGCTATTAAGACAATTAAAATTGTCGGCATAATATATTCCTGATACTGGAACATCACGGAATCGTCAATGTCTTCTAACGGTGGAACCGTCATTGGCACCTTGGTTGTAGGTACCGCCACTACCAAATGCTCGTTATGCGTATGACGCATAATTATCTTCTCGGAACTGTTGAATACAGCACGGCTAAGTACGAGAAAGTCCGTAGACATCACACTGCATGCAGCATCAAACAGCTTGGATCCTTGAAGAACGAATGATGTCGACTTGTTGCTCTGGCACATCATTGTAACTGCATACTCCTTGTAAAACACAGCAGGAAGAGTACTGGTGGACTCGATGTGGTAATCTCGCAGGAACTGTCTAAAGTCACATTCTGTCGGAGTCTGTCTATGAACTAATGATAATTCACAACCACCCACAGACACAACTCGCAACTGGAAAATACTACTGTCACACACACACACTTCTCTCTAAAGTACAACTCGTCTTATAATCAACTCCCGAACCTTGATATTGATCTCCCAAAACGAACATGGTCTCTGATCCATCCCATGTCACTACTGAGTCTCCAAAAAGCACTCGAAAAAGGTCTAATAACAAAAAGGTTTCATGTTACTGAATCAAACAAAACCACTAATGCAAAAATCAAACACTCTCAATGTGAACTAATTCCAAGTGTGTATCTCAGAATAATCACAGTCAACTCACTATTAAGCACACAACACGCAACAAACTCTCACGGAACTCACTCACAAAAAAGATTCTATCCAAACACTAAAAGGTATCATATCTCGTAAAAAAGACATGAAAGTTCTACTCCGGTTAGCAAATATTTCGCAACATCTGACTAACTCTCAACAAAATAGCAATTGACGTAATGGCAATCGCTCCCATGATCTTAACAACTACAATCACTCACAACACAGCTCCCTTCATTTAAAAAAAAGAAACTGGAAAAAAAAACCAAATACTCAAATACGATCTCCCAACCCGAAAGAAAAAAGATCAGACTTGTTCGGTCCGATATACTAAGTACCTCCCAAAAAAAAATCCTAAACGACGCACATATTGCGTCAGATGACGAAACACATCATAACACCATAACACACTAACACACGGGTCAAATCTCGTATGAAATTAGCCCATGTCTCAACTTCTAAAATCATTCGAAAACAAATGATTAAGAACTTCAACATCCAAAATGAACAAGAGACCAAAAAAAAATAAAAAAAAATATCATATATATACAAACATTAACCCATTTATCCCTCTAACTATATACAAACGTTCCATTACATGACTATATACAAATGTCCCATTACATCCCAACTTTCTTCAACTTCGAAATATGGGTCAATTTCGTCACTCCAGTGTTTACATCTTTAACTACAAATCTATTCCCTCTTTTGATCTCTACAATCTCAAAAGGTCCGTGGAACTTCGGACTTAATTTATAATTCAGATCATTCCGAACATTCACTTTAACAAACACTCTATCACCCATCGAAAAAGCTACTCCCCTCGATTTCGCGTTACTTTTCTCTACCATTGCACGCGAACTAAGTTCAAGTTCTTTACTGATACGTGCAAATCTTTCTCTCGCTGTATTTATCAATGAAGTGACCGTAACATCACCCTGAACTCGCTCTGGTAACAAATCAAAAGGTCCTTTCAACTTGTATCCATACAAAGCTTCTGCTGGAGATATCTTAATTGTGTCATTCATCATAGTATTGATACTATATCGCACTTCATCCAACGATCTGTCCCAATGTGTATCGGAACCTCCCACCGTCATGCGCAAAGCTTCGATTACTTTCCGATTCGCCCTCTCACATAACCCATTTGCTTCAGGTCTATACGGGATTATAGATACTTTCTTCATCCCCAACAAATTAGCAAGACCGTCTAAAGTCTTATTAATAAACTCCCTACCATTGTCTGTGATCAGACATTCAGGAACACCATATCGACAAATTATCCCCTTAAAGAACGCTATAGCAACTTCCTCAGCTGATTTGTATTTCAGTGGGAAAATCTCGACAAAGCGAGTCAACTCATCAACAACTACTAATAAATGTCTATAACCATAAGCGGACTCTGAGAAGTTACCCAGAATATCCATATGCACTCTCTGAAACGGCCTATGTGGTATGGGATATGAACCCAAACGACACGACACTGTCGTCGCTGGCTTATTCGCATTGCAAATAGCGCACTTCTTCACAAAGGCTTCTACTGCGGAAAACATATTTTTCCAAAAGAACTTTGACCTGACGTTTTCATACGTCTTGTCTACACCCAAATGAGGAGAACCAAATTTACAATGTACAATGTCTAGAACTTGTGGTACTAGACTCTCTGGCACGATGATTTGTGTAATCTCACCCATGCTTCGAGTACTTCGCAAGTTATACTTAAGTTTTCTCACCAATAAATTATTCTCCAACTCTAGACCAGAAAAAGGCAACTTATACCCTTTCTTCGGTGAAACTCCTTAAGAAATGCCTTAGCATCTGACAACAATTTATCTTCATCTTGCTTTTGTTCCAGCAAGCCTATGTCCCAAGTGACATTTTCACCCGTAATATAACACACTGCGTTACTCTCACTATCACGAATAACAATCTCTCCCGAGACTGCCGACTCACTATTTCTCCCCGAAGTATGCACTGTAGGAACGTGTATGTCCTCTACATGCGATCTCTCAGAACTACTAATATCAGAGACATTAGACACCAAATATTTACTCTCTTCTCCACACAGGATTCGGTGTGTATTTCCTCATCCTCGACCGGAAAATGTCTGCTCAATGCATCTGCAACTACATTATGCTTACCTTCAATGTATTTGAGGTTTGCATCAAAATCTCTCAATGTTAGGAACCAACGTGCTCTCTTGGGCGACAAATTTGGCTTATTAAAAAGCTCTAACAACGGTTGATGATCTGTAAAAATCTCAACTTTATTTCCCAACAACAACATCTTAAAATGAACAAGGCTAGAGACGACTGCGAAAGCCTCCTTGTCCACAACTGACATCAGCCTTTCGTTACTACCACGCGTTTTGAACTTTCTGCTATAAAAGCAATTGGGTGTAATTTCCCTTCAAATTTCTGCATCAAACACGCACCTATACCTTCCTGACTCGCGTCAATCACTAAGGTGAACGGTTGACTAAAATCTGAAACTTCAAAACTGGTGGGTTCACCAAAGCGTTCTTAAGCTTCTCAAAAGCTAATTGCTGACTATCACCCCAAACAAACTTAACGTCTTCTCGTAACAAATCTGTCAATGGAGACGCTATTGTAGAAAAATTCCGCGCAAAACGGCGAAAGAAACCCGACATACCTAGGAACGAACGAATCTGTTTCCTGGTTTTGGGAACTGAAAATTCACAATGGCTTTAACTTTCTCATCATTCACTCTAACTCCCTCTTTAGAGATAACATGTCCTAAATAGACAATTTTTCTCTTCAGAAACTCACATTTGGCCAATTTGACCTTTAATCCAGCGAACCGTAATCGCTTGAGGACTTCTTTTAACACCTTTAGATGTTCTTCAATTGTATCTGTGCATATGAGAATGTCATCCATGTACACAAACACCGACTTTCCTAACAAGCCATGAAGTACTGTGTTAACCAGTTTAGTAAATGTTATTGGGGACCCTTGTAATCCAAAAGGCATCCTATTAAACTCGTAATGTCCCTTTGGTACCGAAAATGCTGTATATTTACGGCTACTCTCACAAAGGGGAACCTGTAAAAACCCTTGCATAAGATCTATAGATGAATATATATTCTTGCCACCGATCTCAACAAACAAATCAGGCAAACAAGCTACAGGATATCTATCTGGGCATGTTTTTTTCATTCAATTTACGAAAATCTACACAAACTCTGATACTACCGTCTTTCTTAGGAACTGCAAGCAAAGGAAAATTAAACGGAGAATTGGACGGTCTGATAATGCCTTCCGACTCCCACTTCTGAACTTCTTTTTCTACTTCTTCTCTGATCTTAAAAGGAATTCGATATGCTGGAATATATATGGGATTTGTACCCTTTTCTAGGCGGATTGAATGTTCTAAAACATCTGTAACTCCTAATTTATCTCCCTTCAAAGCAATGATATCTAGATATTCTTTCAACACTTTCTCTTTATCTGAATACTCAGGATAATCAACTTTAGCCAAGTGTTCATGCAGAACCTGACTTCGGAACTGTTGCTCCTCGTTAGGAAACATATTCCCGTCTCCACAAAAACTCACTAATTTATGCTCTTCCTTAAACTCTTCAAAATCAATTACATAAGTACCCTTGTGATATTTTTTCACTGAGTCTTGATAGCTAACTAATTCTACTGAAGTCACGCCTGCGACTGAAATTTCATTCACTGATACCGTACTCACAACGTCTTTGAATTTCTCGGTTCCCTCAACAACGCACACTTGAGAAGGAAACTTTTTCTCTTTCAGCGACACTTTAACTAATGTAGGAACTCGCGGTTGCAATTCAATATCTTCCAACAAAAATCCTTTGAAAGATCTTTGCGGAATATCTTCACTCTCTAATGACTGTGTTACACATGTCTCCGACTGTGTCTTAGGTTTCTCACAAGTTTTTTTCCTGTGTATATATGGAACAAAACAACCTGACTCACCTATTGTAATCCCTGAACTCCCGTAAGAATGTTGATGTTATGTCGCATACAAGAAGGGTGTCCTAGCAAAACCATTTCACCTAAGGCTAATCCTTCTATGACCAAAAATGATTCTACTATTGTCTTTCCACCGATACAAAGCGTAAGAAATGACGAACCTAAAATATTCAGTTTCCTCGCTTGTACATCACACACTGTCTCACTAGAAGGGACTAATTTGCACTCTGGAAACCTCGAGTGAAAAAGGTCAGCATTTACTAAGTTAACTGAGCTACCAGAATCAATGAAAATAGAAATTTCATTGCCATTAGAGAATCCACGTATAATCGGCCTAGGTTCTAGTGACTCTACGACCTGATTAGTCATTATCCTGTGTCCGTTTTCGAACTTATCTTGTGAAAATTCTGCTGTTCCTTTGTGTATCTAGAACTTGCATCATGTGGAATTCTCCTGTCATATCTAGAAAAACCTCCCGTGACTTCCCTGAATAATCTCTACTCTTTGTGGCTGGGCAAAATCTCCATCCATGATCTGAAGATTTGCAAACTGAACAATATCTCACTCTGCAATTTGATTTACTATGGCCTATTTTATCACAATTAAAACAACGTATCGTTGTGACTGATCTCTCTGGAATTTTCTTCGATTCTACTCGTGCACATGTCTTCGCTGTTGCATCATTTCCCGAATGCGAGCGACTATCATTATTCTGTGGTTTGGAAACTGCAGCTGACATCTTTGCACCTCCCTGTACAAAACTACTGTCCAGTGTCGGGCATTTTGCTAGATTTTTGTTAATCTGTGCAAACAAAAAGGATTCGTCTGTATCCTGATCAATTCTCTTATCAAAACTATCTACAATTACATCTGGGACCGACGTTAAAAGGCAAGCAAAGTGTAACAATCTTTCAAAATTATCTAAGGAGATATTATTTCCAGTTACCCATGGAGAACCTGTTACAGATTTCTTTAACTCAACTACTGCATCAAATAAATTCGCACTGTATGTGACTAGTGAATCATTGCCCTTCTTTATTTTGAGAAACTCTCGCAAATTCCGAACTGCACATTCACGTTGAACTCCGCCATAAGTAGCTCGTAGAAATTTCTGCAGTTCATTCCAAGTTTTACACCTTCTGAACCCGAAACTGCGTGCTCGTTTCCCAATATCTCCTTTATCTAAATCCAGAAATGATTTGGCTTCTGTTAAAGCTTCAGCGCCATTCGTAATTTTCTTGGAATTCAGATAATTGTTCACTGACTCAATGAAAGTTTCTATATTTTGGGTTGGCTTCCCATCAACTAACCCTTTAAAATTACTAATTCCCGCACTAACGTTCGTCACTTTATGCACCACAACTGATTGGGATGTGCTTGCTGCATCGTCCGGCATTTTGTGAGTGATCACACGCCCTGAGCGTAACAACATAAAAAAAGAAACCAAAAAGAACACTAGAGAAAGGCACAAGTTACCCCTCTAAAGAAGAACAGAAAACGGCGTTCTGCGAAACTTACGAGAATGGGGTACTTACCAATTTTGAAACAGAAAACGAAGTACCTATGCTAACCGAAAACAGAGCTGTGCTAGCCTGTGACGTCACCCACTCGACGAAAGCAAAAAAAAAACACCCAGCGCGCGCTTGTTGAATCATCACTTTGCGTAATTAACTCACAATCGCCACTATTCACACTTATTTGGGTATTTTGTTAACCCCAAAATTGCTCTAGAGATCATCCAGATCTATTTCACAACTCCCCACTCCCAGTACTCGAATAGAAACGGAAAAAAGAAGAAAGGTTCCCCGTATTACCCACGTAATCTCGACCCCCTATGAAACTCGCTATCTTAAGACTGAGTGTTAACCACTCATGACGCTCACGGCCTCGTCGCCTTGGGTATCAACGTTACCAATTAGTCTATTAGTAATCTCCCTCTTTCGCCATCATTAAAGACATTAAAATCATGCTGCCACCATTTAAAATCAGAGACATCGCTGCCGCCATTTAATTCTGTAACAAGGACACAGAATTAACACTTTTTTGAAAGTGTACGTAACGTGCTCTACGATCTTTCTTCATGAAAAAGAGGCGTATGAAGGTTCGCTCACGATAACACTTACATCCATTTTTCTCCCCTCTCTTTCTCTCTCTCTCTCTCTCTCACCGTGTATCGCCTCTCTCTCTCTCTCTCTCTCTCATCGCTTACCGAAATTCACCCACCCGAATCGCACTCATTCTCACCAAATCAATTAAATGGACCATTTAAAGAAACGCAATAGTTTCTACAAAAATAAGTTTATTATTCAAATAACCCAACAAGAAATGAATAAACCAAAGCAAAGATTAAAATGCATAATAAATGAAATATCGAGTTAGATAACTAAACTCTGAAATGCAAAAACACTTCTGATTAAAGAAGTCTCACTATGGCTAATAGCCTGAAAAATATCCAAACTCACACATACTCCCCAAATCAATAACTAGTCATGTCAAAAAAAACAGTCTACCACATGTTATTCGAAACAGTCCACACTATCCACAGACATCTGTCCACACTGTCCACAGACATCTGTCGGAAGAATTAAACATGATAGAAAACTCCCAAAAATATATGAAATGCAAAACACAATAATGGAAAGTGTAAAATGCATAGCCAAGATATGGCAAACGTAACATAACAAAACAATAACATAAAAAAGAGGTATGAATATTCATATTAAATCTCCCACACCAGTTCAAAAGTTCATAATGATTAGAAAATCATAGTAAAAATCACAAGTTCAATTTCCTCCCATAAAAACAGAGATTTCAAACTCTACCTTATCTGCCGATTCAAAGCCTGGATCCTCTCCAAAGCTACGTCTAGACAACTGCAGTTCTATCACGTTAATGAACGATCAAACTCACTTTTAGGGCAGATTTTGGCATAATCTAGATCAAATTAACGCACGTACTCACGAATATACATAACACTTCGGAGATCACCTGACTGGCAATATTGCTGAGGAATCAAACTATTTGCTGAACACAAAGATTTTACGACTGACGGCTCTGTCAGTACCATCTCGCTCCAAAAATTCTTTCATCACATCTTAAAGCATTGAAGCTATGAAATGCATATATGTGTCCTTTAAAATTGTAGCAGCCATATTTTCTGAAATACATGGATTAAATCTATACATTACTAAACTAATATTCATATTCTTACCCAGACTTTCTTTTTATAAAACTAGATGACATTATATTTCTACACATCATATAAAAATGAAACACCTCTTAGCTCTGGCCGTTGACATCAAGATATTTATTCGCTACATGGGCGAAAATTGTATTGTTACCCTCGGCAAACTGTGTGCCATTTTTATGCTGCTCAGTTCTTATTTACCATGATTTTCAAGCTCGGCCGATAGACAGATGGTCACATGACTTACTTAGCTTTCGGTAGACAAATCCTTTGGTGGTGTCAGAACAATTCTTTATATGTGGTTTTGCTCATTGTCGCTATTTTTAAATGCGACATCAACTCCCGCTAGGTGTTGTGGGTTAGTTTAATTTCTTCTTTTATCACCATAAAGTTTTTTTTTGCCGTTTTTGCTGCTCTCATCCCACCGTCTTACACAGTATCAAGATATTCGATCAATTTATCATCAATGTACTCAGGGAAACATAACCACAGTTCTAAAAACACGTCTGGAGGAATACTGATTTCTTCTTCGGTTACTCTGGCCACAATAGATAGAAAATTATGATCTTAGGCAGAAGCATTGATAGGTTTGCTGTTGAATACAGTACGCTAAATTTAAACCCCCAATTACGATGATGTGTTTGGAAATGAGAAAAGGGTAGGTTACAATCATTGTTCATTAGGCTACCATGTTTCATTTCATTATTAGCTCTAGTTCATTTAGCTTACAAAAGTGCCTACTGATGAGCAGCAAAGGCCTGCTAGTATAGCCTAAATCTGGACATTTTAAAGATATCCCACAATTAAACTAGCGAGTCCACGTAGTTTCTAGCATTAACGAAGTGGTCATTCACGCTTCACTTTCCTTTCACGTGGAAGTATTTTGCTTATTTTTGTCTCAAAACATCTCAGATTGCTTCAGTCTGGCCTCAGAGGATTTCCCATGGCCATATGCCTAAATTCAGAGGCTATCCCTTGCACTCATATTTACAATCTGTATTCATGGTTTAGTCCGTTCCATGGCGGTGTTCTTCGAGAAGGTAAATCCAGCTGGCGGTTGTCTTCGGTATCAGAGGAAAACTCTTGCACATCATCAATAGTTCTTTGATATTACTCTATCCATTATCTACTCTGTTCATTTTCCTAATCTGTGAAAAGAAAAACCAACAAAACCAATATTGGCTTGTGAAAATTTGCCTCAAGTGTTTGTATGAGTCATACCTGTGCGGGAAATTGTGAAGAATTGCACAAAACTTTATTCATCTCACATTTACCATCTGTCATTCTTTCACTTCTTTGTTATAACTAGAAGTCACAACGTCTACAGCATTGTTGTTGAATTCCTTGTATCGATTTTCATCAGTCCAAAAAGTCGTGAACTCTTCCTACATATCTACCTTTACTTGAGATGACTAATGCACCAGATCTGCAACTTTCATTTATTATAAGTTTTTAATACCTTTTAGTTTATTGTGGCTGCTGTGAACCGTTTTGGGCAATTTAGATTGCATGTTTTTCTCATTCTGACATAGATTATATTCACGTCTTCAAAAGAAATATCGCTATATATATCCAGATTACACAATCTCTTAGTTTTTTCACAATGTCCACTGAACAGGAAGGGAATGTGAAAGTGCAGCCGGAATCTAAGACACAAATCTCATTTCGATCCAAAACGTCCGGGCTGAAATATAACCTCTGGAGACGCGATCATGATCGGTGTTAGTGGTCCAAGAACTTCTTTGAGTCCACAATTTCTTGTTATTGGATCTTTTTCTTGAAAGTTCTTAAAAAAAGGGTTGATTTCCATTTCCTTGTATGGTGATGCTATTGTCTATTTATTTTTTGGACACCATCAAAGGAGTGATGTTCAATGATTATGAGGAATCGTGCAGTTGACAACAAGCAATGAGCAAGTGGTCAGCATATCAAACTCCCAAGGATCATGGGTTATTCGTATGGGAATACAAAGCCCTATAATGCTGGGAATCCACTCTCCCTATGATTGGCCAGGTTTCCACCCCAACCTATCATTACTTCCTCAGTAGAACTCTTTAAAATCACCCATACTATTGGCTCTGATGGCATCATGACTTCCATCAGAGTCGAATACCTCTTTACGAAAGTCTGTCAACGAAACTATCAAATACAAAATCACAAAGGTCTATCCATCAAGATCACTTCTTGAGGACTGCGTGAAGGGCCCATTTAGATGATTCAGGGCAAATGCAGCCTGTAGATATGAAGACCAATATCTCCCACCAGTTGTATTTGGAAGCTGATGGGAAAAACATCCTCTGACTTGTTCGATGCTTGGAAAACAAAAAGCTACTCTTGCCTTACTAAGATCCTATGCATAAGCTATAATAGTAAACCACATTCAGGAAGGATCTGGTAAGCAATATCAAATTGCCGTTTTTCTTTCTCTAGAAAAAGCATATGGTACCACTTGGCATTTTGGTATTATAAAGCAATGACTTAAGGTGGATATAAAATTAAATATGATAAGATTTTAAAATTCTTTTTGATCATCAGGGCACAGTTGAGAACTTATATCTAATCCTTCCTTTCTTGTTGCTGTTAACTGCATTCTGGATAAAGTACCCCTACTGGTAAAGGCTCTTCATTTGTAGATGACTTTGCACTATGCATCACAAGATGTGTTGCAGTATCTACCCGCCAACAGATCCATAGGTCTATTGATGGATTTAGATTCAGTGCATCAAAGAATGGTTACCATTCGGTTTTCTAGAAGTAGACCTAATGAGAAATCCTCTCTCACTCGAAATGGAAATATTTTATCCTACGCAAAGAAGTCAGATTTGAAGGTCAAAAATCACTAAATATTTTAAAACTTTATTGGATTTCAGTTGGGTATCTCTACCAAGACTCTAGAATGAAATAGGCCTATGGACTATGTATGCCAAACGTCTTCTTTGGCTTCAAAATCTAAATTAAAGAAACCAGGTGTCGTTCATATTATTATGATTAGAATCTGCAAAGGAGAGGGACATCACCCCTACCGATTAAAAAGAAAGAAGATCTGAGGAGAATTAGGTTTCTGGGATCTTTCAATATCCTGAAATGAACATATGGAACCAATCTAGCCAGCCTTAGAATTTGGTAAGCTAGATTAACCCATAATCTTATTTTGAAAGAAGCCATTGTGCCCCAGAGTGCTCCCACTGTGATAGTCCCATGTTTACTGAGGACATTCTGGCACACTGTTCCAGATATACAGTATACAGCCATTTATGTACAGGCCACCAATTGAGTGGAAAGACCATTTCAGAAGCTGTATATGACAACGTAGTCTTAAATAACTCTATGGGATGTCTACGAGATGGCAAAATTTGAATGAGGAAACTCTAAATAAAAAAGGCACAGAATAACTTAAATAAAACTAATGGCTGAATCTCATCAAATCTTATGCGGTAAGAGTAAAACCATATAAGTTTTGAAGAATCTGGCCTCAGGTGTTGCTTTGAAATGTGATTGTTTTGTTGTTAATACACACGCAACACAAATATATATATATATATATATATATATATATATATATATATATATATATATATATATATATATAATTATATACATATAATCCTCACCATATTCCATTCCCCATTGGGCTACCGGTTCCCACCAAGTGTTTGTGATTAGTTTGCTATTCCCATGTCATTGCAGCTCTTGTCCTAAGTCATGCCTGAAGACAGTTACCAATATTTTCAAATGTTGTTTAAATCACATGGAATTGGTTAGTCACATAGTAGTATAATAACAAGATATAAAAATATTGTTTCCAATAAAAACATTGTTTCCAGGAATTTCTAAGCCCAAGTCTACACACTCTTGGCCTCATTCTGCACAAGATGTTCAAAGAAGATTTAAAACAGAAAGTCAAGAATCTCGGTAGTCCTATTTCTTGGCCTTTGCTCTCCTTGGTTTTTCCAGTACCTGAGATAATCCTAGAGAGTTGTTCCTCACCTGAAGACCTTTCTTCATTAGAATGGTTATATATATATATATATATATATATATATATATATATATATATATATATATATATATATATATATATATATAATATAATATATATATATATATATATATATATATATATATATATATATATATATATATATATATATTATTATATAAAGTGTAATAATATATAAAATCATGCTACAAGTGTAATATGTATCTCCGTGAAAATTTTGATGTGTTGCTTGCAGATTCGTCATTTGTTGTGAGATATGATTTTAAAATGTCTTTTCTTACAGATAAATTGTGTGTCATGTAATCTTAAAGTGTCTTGATATGTTTTTCCATTGGTTTAATATATTGTGCAGTACCTTAAAGTGTTATTAACTCGAATTCTTGGCGTGTTGTGGAGAGGGAGAGATATTTTTGAACCATATCACTTAGGCCATTTCCTGTGTTTACATAAGTGTTTGGG
>NC_089781.1:51781226-51871226 GCF_040412425.1 Macrobrachium rosenbergii | reverse complement strand
GACGGGCGATTTGTATATGGGAGACTATATCCACTTATACCTCACTTGCTGGCCGCGTGGGTTAAATACATCCACTGTAGTCCTGAGTTCTTGTCCTTCGCTGGTTCGAGCCCACGGGACAATGAACTTATTATCAACTAAAAAATTCCCCTTCGGTAACATATATGAAAATATATTATTTCCGAGGTAGAGAGAATTGGATATTAAAGGACGTTTGTAGCTTACTGATTGTATATGAATCACGGTGATGTGATAAAAAGTCATAATATGACTGCGTGCGACAAATGCACTACACGGTTAGCATGGCAGAGGTGGGTGGATATCGTCTCTAAATACAAACACCTAAGTTCGACGGGTGATTTGTATATTGGAGACTATATCCACTTATACCTCACTTGCTGGCCACGTGGGTTAAATGCGTCCACTGTAGTCCTGAGTTCTTGTCCTTCGCTGGTTCGAGCCCACGGGACGACGAACTTATTATCAACTAAAAAATTCCCCTTCAGTAACATATTTGAAAATGTATTATTTCCTAGGTAGAGCGAATTGGGCATTAAAGAACGTTTGTAGCTTACTGATTGTATATGAATCACGGTGATGTGATAAAAGTCATATATATATATATATATATATATATATATATATATATATATATATATATATATATATATATATATATATATATATATATATATATATATATATATATATATATTCATGATGTTGCCTTGTAATGCATATATCATCCTATAATTTTGACATATTTACGTTTCTATTTTGTGTTATATGTAATGATAATGATTGTTGAAGTGTCATATTTAGTTTGGCATCAGATCTCAAAAGAACTAATGATTAAGTAGCTTAATAGCGCGATTTAGAATTGATAATACAGTTTTAATAGTAATGTAGTTTAGAATGAATAATATCTTTCTTGATAAAAGCATAGTATATGAACACGTGTGTGCCCAGCAAAGACTTGTATCGTTTCAATTGTCATCCGTTGAGATAAGAGAGAGTGCTTTGTTTTGGGTCGTGATGACAGGTTTGGAAAACAAATGCTGATTCGTTCCATACGAGCTCAAGACGAGTGATTTCATGTTGTTACATGCGTTGTTCGAGTCACGTACACCACTTTGAGAGAAAGAATACGTGTCCTGATCAGTTACACCATGTTTTGTAAGATTGCATTCAAAACGTTTTGCTGGAATGATGTAACTTTCTTTCTAGAAGTTTCTCCATGGTATCCCGCACCCAAAATGCTTTAATGACGTCACCTCCCTGCTTCTAGAACTTTTGTATCTCGTACCCAAAATGCTTTAATGACATCATGTAATTGTTTCACGTGTTACTGGAATTCTAAAATCTGTTTCATTCTGATTTCTGAGACTAGTTGATTTGCTTCCCTCTCTCTCTCTCTCGTTCCTAAAAAAGAGATTACTTTTAACGTAGTGTTTTGTGGTCACGTATTAGCATTAACTTTTGAGATCTGAATTTAGCAAAGTTATTTAGTTTGTAACGGCGCCTGGTAAAAAAGTGTGTTTTGTGGTAACGCAGCTGCAGCAAGTGATTTACAGAGGTTTTAACAAGTTTGTGTAAGGTAACGTGAATTTTACTTATTAATACCATGGTATGATAAGTTAGGAAATTTTGACCGAGTGAAATCATTATTGATAAATCTATTGTGTATTTTTGTGTGTTTTTCTATTTACAATCTCTTCATATTTTCACATTTATTATGTTTGTGATGTAACATTTATTTACATAGCATTTTAAATATTTCTTGGTAATTTAACATTGCATACTTAATTTAACATTGCATACTTGATTTAATATTTCATTTGTTAAGATTTTCTTTTCAAATCTTGAGTAATTCTTGATAGTTTAAATTTTGCTTGATTAATTTAAATTCCTGATAAAGTTTTTGTGAATTAGTTTTGTTTCATAATTTAATTCAAGAATTAATTAAGTGTTGTGTTATTTTCAAGTAATAATAAATATTTCAGATTGTGAATTCTGGTTATAAACTTTGATTTTGAAAATAAATTTTTATATTTAACATTTTTAGAAAAAGTGTTTCATTTATTGATCACCAGTGAATAGGATTGATTGTGTGTGCATAAGGCAAAGTGATAAACATGTTTTGTTCTTTTAGTTTTGCTAAAGTGAATTAAGACCAGGGAAACAGTTAGAGTTTTTTGATGGAGTGATGCCCTTGTACTCCAGAATATTTCTAGTTTAATTTTTGATACCTCACACATATTCTGATAGACTTAGTTTGATTTTTTCAATTAATAAATAATTTTTTCTTAAGGGATCACTGTTACCTTTAGAGTACTCAGTCGTAATAATTAATGTTATGAGAGTTCAGGTATCTGGCTGAAGTGAGTTATATTTTTGAATTTTGAGATTAGTTGTGTAATAACCAGGTACTTGATATGCATCTTGACATTATATTGTTTGGTGCCCAGAGACCCGGGAACAAAACAAAATATCACTCTGGTTTATGGTGTTAAGGATATATTTTGATAGGAGAGTGACCACATAGTTATTTTTTGCTTTGTATTGTGAATTATTTAGTTGAGTAACTTTGAGAAAATGGCTCTGTTCAATGTTCAGAAGTTTTTAGCAACTCCTTCCATCCAGGAGTTATCTGAATCCAACCTGACTAAGGCACAGTGGATTGCTTTAGCAGTGGCATGTGGGGGTAATGTGTCTAGTGGTTTGATTAAGGCACAAATCAAATATATTGCAATCCAAGCATTGATGGACTCTGGTGAAATAGATGAAGAGCTAGGAGATGCGCAAGAGTTGTTGAATGCAGCTGAGGCAGAACTTATTGATAAACATGAGGAAAAGAAAGAGAAAAGTGATGCAGAAGCAGAACTAAGACGTATAAAAGTAGAAGAAAATTTGATTAAGCTGAAGATGCAGGCTGAAAGAGAGAAAATGCAGGCAGAAAGAGAAAGAGCAAGACATGAAAGGGAGATGGAGTTAATAAAAGCTCAATCCACATTACCTGTAACACCGTCTAACCCTACTCAAGGTGATTCAGACCCTGTATTTGATGTAGTAAGAGTGCAGAAGTTAATTCCAAAGTTTACAGAAGAAGCTCCAGATGAGTTTTTTGATCACTTTGAAAAAGTGGCTTCAGGTATGGGATGGCCAGAGGATAAATGGTCGGTCTTGTTACAGAGTGTTCTCATTGGTAAAGGAAGAAGTGCCTATTTAGCCTTATCAGCTGATCAGTGTAAAGAGTACAAGGTACTCAAACACAATGTGCTACAAGTTTACCAGATGACCCTGAATATTACAATGAAAGATTCAGATCTTTGAGAAAGGATGACAAGATAACTTTCTTGGATTATGCCTACAAAGTAAGATGTTTTAAACGATGGTTGGAGGCTGTTAAAGTTAAATCTATGGACGAACTTGAGGAGTTAGTAGTCCTAGAACAATATCTTAGAGGAATTCCTGAACACATAAGAGCCTATTTAAGAGAGAGAGAGGTTAAGAAACTTGACAAAGCTGCTACACTAAGTGAAGACTTTAATATAATAGTAGCAAAAGAAATTATAATGTTAAGTACCAGAACCAACAATTCACAGGTTTCAGGTCTCATCCAAATTTCAGGAACATTACAACTGGAAATCCTTCTAGTGGCTATGCCAATACAAAGCCAGGTAACACCCCTCAGCAATTGAATGTCAAATCCTCATCAACCAGTCTGTTCTCAAGACAGATACAGAAGACTAATGTTGTCTGCTACAAGTGTGGAAGAGTGGGACACTACAGTCGAGATTGTTATCAGACACAACAGCAGACCAAACCAGTTGGTCAAGTGGTTAAAGGTAACCAGGTGAAGCAAACTACGAAGAGCAGTGTGGGGATGACTGAAACTAAACAAGCAGAGTGTTTAGCAACCAGTGGAAATGTAACTTCAAGCAGTGAGTGGCTGAGCAGCTTGGAGGCTTTTAAGCCATATATCTATGAAGGTACGCTGACAACTCAAGGAGGAAGTGTGCAGGTACCAGTCAAAGTATTACGTGATACGGGGAGTAACCATAGTGTGGTAGTTCGTGGTGCTCATCCACAGTTGGAGAAGAATCTCACCGGAGATTCAGTTATTTTGAAGGGTATAGGAGAAGAGGTAACTCCTATATGCCGCTTGCATATGTCCTGTGAATTGATGACAGGGAATGTTGATTTTGCTGTAAAGGACTCACTAGCTGTTGAAGGTGTACATGTTTTACTGGGTAATGAAGTTGGTGGTGTACCATTTGTTCCTTGTCCTATGGTGACAGACAAACCGTTAAGGGTTAGTCCTACGGTAGATTTAGAGCAGAAAAACCCCCACCTGTTTCCAAGTTGTGTAACTACCAGGAGTATGAAGAGAACTATGTCTGCAAGTGAAGATACTGAGGATTTACCTGCACCAGAAGAATCCAGTGAAGGATCTTTAAGCTTAGAGGAACTGTTCCCGGAAAGTGAAGTTTCCCCTAGTGGTAGTAATGAAGAGATTTCCCAAGAAGAAGAGGACCCTGTTGTTACTGAAGAGACTCCGAGTAGTCAAAGTGTTCCTGAAGATAGTAGTGAAACTACAGAAGCAGAGTAAGCAGATATGGAGAATTCAGCCCTTGAAGTTGGTCAAGTGACTAGAGAGAAGCTAATGAAACTGCAGAAGAGGGATACAACGTTGGCTGATCTGTTCTTCAGAGTTGTTGATCAACTAAAACTGAAACAGTGTCAATAACACAGACAACTTCATCTACAGAGGACGATGATGGCTACGAATTGGGAGCTGAATGCAAGATGAACAATACTTCAATATTAGAAAATTTGGAAGATAAACTAAAACATCTGAGTGTTGAGCAAAGTAGTGAATTAAGTGAAATGATTCAAAGTTTCCCTGAAATTTTTGCAGATGTACCTAGGTGTACCAACCTGACAAAGCATGAGATAAAGATCAGAGAAGATGGAAAACCTTTTAAAATGAGAGCTTATCGCTTATCACCTTTTCATCGAGATGTTTTGATGAAAGAAGTTGAATATTTGTTGCAGCATGGATTAGCAGAACCCAGTTCAAGTCATTATAGTTCTCCTTGTGTGTTAGTGAAGAAACCAGAAGGCTCGTTTAGGATGTGTACTGATTATAGGAAACTGAATTCCTTCTACATTAGCATCAATAGTAGTGCCTGTTATTGATCAATTACTTGATGATACTGGGCAAGCCAAATTTGTTTCCAAGATAGACTTCTTGAAAGGATATTATCAAATTCCCTTAGATGAGAATGCTAAGTTGCTGTCAGCTTTCATTACTCCTTTTGGACTGTATCAATACACTGTTTTGCCGTTTGGTCTGATGAATGCACCTGCAACATTCCAGCGAGTGATGGATCTAATACTAGGCTCAATAGAAGGAGTGGGTGTATACCTTGATGACATTGTGATTTATTCTAATACATGGGAAGAACATCTGAGGATATTAAGAAAAGTGTTCAAGAAACTACGGGGGGCAGGACTAACAATCAACTTGCAAAAAAGTGAGTTTGGAAAGGCAACTGTACAGTATCTAGGATTTGAAGTTGGAAAAGGCCTTCTCGCTCCTATTGATGCTAATGTAGAAGGCATCCGTAAGGCTACCCCTCCTGCTCCAAGGAAACAGCTACAAAGATTTTTGGGCATGGCTGGATTTTATTGCTGATTCTGTCCAAATTTCTCAGCCGTAGTAGCTCCCTTAACTGACTTAACCAGTCCTAAAAAAAGTTTGTTTGGACTCCAGAATGTCAAGAATCATTTGAGAAGGTTAAAGCCATATTAACTTCAAGACCAGTGCTTCAAGCTCCAGACTTCAATAATAAGTTTGTGATACAAGTTGATGCATCTGACTGTGGAATTGGAGCTGTTCTACTTCAAGAAGATGACAACAGAATCTTCCATCCAGTATGTTTCATGTCTTCAAAGTTGAAAAAGCACCAGAAAACTTACTCAACAATCAAAAAAGAAACATTAGCATTAATCACAGCATTGAAAAAGTTTGAAGTGCATGTGAACTGACCTAGGAATGAAGAAATTTTAGTGTTGTCGGATCACAACCCAGTCTCGTTCATCAATAAGATGAAAAATAATAATATGAGATTGACCAGGTGGTCTTTATGCCTGCAACCGTATAATGTAAGAGTTAAACACATTTCAGGAAAAGGTAATGTCATAGCAGATTATTTATCCCGTTGTGAATCGTTGGATTCAAACCCGGGGGATAAGTAATCTTCTGGGGGGAGGAATTTCATGATGTTGCCTTGTAATGCATATATCATCCTATAATTTTGACATATTTACTTTTTTTGTGTGTGTTATGTGTAATGATAATGATTGTTGAAGTGTCATATTTAGTTTGGCATCAGATCTCAAAAGAACTAATGATTAAGTAACTTAATAGCGTAATTTAGAATTGATAATACAGTTTTAATAGTAATGTAGTTTAGAATGAATAATATCTTTCTTGATAAAAGCGTAGTATATGAACACGTGTGTGTCCAGCAAAGACTTGTATCGTTTCAATTGTCATCCGTTGAGATAAGAGAGAACGCTTTGTTTTGGGTTGTGATGACAGGTTTGGAAAACAAATGCCGATTTGTCCCATACGAGCTCAAGACGAGTGATTTCATGTTGTTGCATGCGTTGTTGAGTCACGTACGCCACTTTGAGAGAAAGAATACGTGCCCTGATCAGTTACACCATGTTTTGTAAGATTGCATTCAAAACGTTTTGCTGGAATGGCATAACTTTCTTTCTAGAAGTTTCTCCATGGTATCTCGCACCCAGAATGCTTTAATGACGTCACCTCCCTGCTTCTAGAACTTTTGTATCTCGTACCCAAAATGCTTTAATGACATCATGTAATTGTTTCACGTGTTACTGGAATTCTAAAATCTGTTTCATTCTGATTTCTGAGACCAGTTGATTTGGTTTCTCTCTCTCTCTCTCTCGTTCTAATTAAAAAGAGATTACTTTTAACGTAAATTTTGTGGTCACGTATTAACATTAACTTTTGAGATCTGAATTTAGCAAAGTTATTTAGTTTGTAACGGCGCCTGGTAAAAAAAGTGTGTTTTGTGGTAACGCAGCTGCAGCAAGTGATTTACAGAGGTTTTTAACAAGTTTGTGTAAGGTAACGTGAATTTTACTTATTAATACCATGGTATGATAAGTTAGGAAATTTTGAACAAGTGAAATCATTATTGATAAATCTTATTGTGTATTTTTGTGTGTTTTTCTATTTACAATCTCTTTATATTTTCACATTTTTAATGTTTGTGATGTAACATTTATTTACATAGCATTTTAAATATTTCTTGGTAATTTAACATTGCATACTTAATTTAACATTGCATACTTGATTTCATTCATTTAAGATTTTCTTTTTAAATCTTGAGTAATTCTTGATAGTTTAAATTTTGCTTGATTAATTTAAATTCCTGATAAAGTTTTTGTGAATTAGTTTTGTTTCATAATTTAATTCAAGAATTAATTGAGTGTTGTGTTATTTTCAAGTAATAATAAATTTTTCAGATTGTGAATTCTAATTATAATTCTAAGTTATAAACTTTGATTTTGAAAATAAATTTTTGTATTTAACATTTTTAGAAAAAGTGTTTTTTTTATTAATCACCAGTGAATAGGATTGATTGTGTGTGCATAAGGCAAAGTGATAAACATGTTTTGTTCTTTTAGTTTTGCTAAAGTGAATTAAGACCCGGGAAACAGTTAGAGTTTTTTGATGGAGTGATGCCCTTTTACTCTAGAATATTTCTAGTTTAATTTTTGATACCTCACACATATTCTGATAGACTTAGTTTGATTTTTCAAGTAATAAATAAGTTTTTTCTTAAGGGATCACTGTTACCTTTAGAATACTCAGTCGTAATAATTAATGTTATGAGAGTTCAGGTATCTGGCTGAAGTGAGTTATATTTTTGAATTTTGAGATTAGTTGTGTAATAACCAGGTACTTGATACGCATCTTGACATTATATTGTTTGGTGCCCAGAGACCTGTGGAACAAAACAAAATATCACTCTGGTTTATGGTTTATACTGTGGTTAGGGATATATTTTGATAGGAGAGTGACCACATAGTTATTTTTTGCTTTGTATTGTGAATTATTTAGTTGAGTAACTTTGAGAAAATGGCTCTGTTCAATGTTCAGAAGTTTTTAGCAACTCCTTCCATCCAAGAGTTATCTGAATCCAACCTGACTAAGGCACAGTGGATTGCTTTAGCAGTGGCATGTGGGGGTAATGTGTCTAGTGGTTTGATTAAGGCACAAATCAAATATATTGCAATCCAAGCATTGATGGACTCTGGTGAAATAGATGAAGAGCTAGGAGATGCGCAAGAGTTGTTGAATGCAGCTGAGGCAGAACTTATTGATAAACATGAGGAAAAGAAAGAGAAAAGTGATGCAGAAGCAGAACTAAGACGTATAAAAGCAGAAGAAAATTTGATTAAGCTGAAGATGCAGGCTGAAGAGAGAAAAAATGAAGAGGCAGAAAAGAAGAAAAAAAGCAAGAGAGCAAAAGATGAAAGAGAAAGAAAGAGGAGCAAGAGATGGAGTTAATAAAGCTCAATCCACATTACCTGTAACACCGTCTAACCCTACTCAAGGTGATTCAGACCCTGTATTTGATGTAGTAAGAGTGCAGAAGTTAATTCCAAAATTTACAGAAGAAGCTCCAGATGAGTTTTTGATCACTTTGAAAAAGTGGCTTCAGGTATGGGATGGCCAGAGGATAAATGGTCGGTCTTGTTACAGAGTGTTCTCATTGGTAAAGGAAGAAGTGCCTATTTAGCCTTATCAGCTGATCAGTGTAAAGAGTACAAGGTACTCAAACACAATGTGCTACAAGTTTACCAGATGACCCCTGAATATTATAATGAAAGATTCAGATCTTTGAGAAAGGATGACAAGATAACTTTCTTGGATTATGCCTACAAAGTAAGAAGATGTTTTAAACGATGGTTGAGGCTGTTAAAAGTTAAATCTATGGACGAACTTGAGGAGTTAGTAGTCCTAGAACAATATCTTAGAGGAATTCCTGAACACATAAGAGCCTATTTAAGAGAGAGAGGTTAAGAAACTTGACAAAGCTGCTACATTAAGTGAAGACTTTAATATAATAGTAGCAAAAGAAATTATAATGTTAAGTACCAGAACCAACAATTCACAGGTTTCAGGTCTCATCCAAATTTCAGGAACATTACAACTGGAAATCCTTCTAGTGGCTATGCCAATACAAAGCCAGGTAACACCCCTCAGCAATTGAATGTTAAATCCTCATCATCCAGTCTGTTCTCAAGACAGATACAGAAGACTAATGTTGTCTGCTACAAGTGTGGAAGAGTAGGACACTACAGTCGAGATTGTTATCAGACACAACAGCAGACCAAACCAGTTGGTCAAGTGGTTAAAGGTAACCAGGTGAAGCAAACTACGAAGAGCAGTGTGGGAAATGACTGAGACTAAACAAGCAGAGTGTTTAGCAACCAGTGGAAATGTAACTTCAAGCAGTGAGTGGCTGAGCAGCTTGGAGGCTTTTAAGCCATATATCTATGAAGGTACGCTGACAACTCAAGGAGGAAGTGTGCAGGTACCAGTCAAAGTATTACGTGATACGGGGAGTAACCATAGTGTGGTAGTTCGTGGTGCTCATCCACAGTTGGAGAAGAATCTCACCGGAGATTCAGTTATTTTGAAGGGTATAGGAGGAGAAGAGGTAACTCCTATATGCCGCTTGCATTTGTCCTGTGAATTGGTGACAGGAAATGTTGATTTTGCTGTAAAGGACTCACTAGCTGTTGAAGGTGTACATGTTTTACTGGGTAATGAAGTTGGTGGTGTACCATTTGTTCCTTGTCCTATAGTGACAGACAAACCGTTAAGGGTTAGTCCTACGGTAGATTTAGAGAAGAAAAACCCCCACCTGTTTCCAAGTTGTGTAACTACCAGGAGTATGAAGAGAACTATGTCTGCAAGTGAAGATACTGAGGATTTACCTGCACCAGAAGAATCAGTGAAGGATCTTTAAGCTTAGAAGAACTGTTCCAGGAAAGTGAAGTTTCCCTAGTGTTAGTAATGAAGAGATTTCCCAAGAAGAAGAGGATCCTGTTGTTATTGAAGAGACTCTGAGTAGTCAAAAGTGTTCCTGAAGATAGTAGTGAAACTACAGAAGCAGAGTTAGCAGATATGGAGAATTCAGCCCTTGAAGTTGGTCAAGTGACAAGAGAGAAGCTAATGAAACTGCAGAAGAGGATACAACGTTGGCTGATTTGTTCTTCAGAGTTGTTCATCAAGAAGAGATGCAACAAACTCCTACCTGTTATTATCTAAAGGAAGAATTGCTAATGAGAAAGCATCGACCTGCAGATATACCAGGAAATGCTGAATGGGGTGAATATCATAAAATTTTGATTCCATATCCATTGAGGAAACAAGTTGTAGCAGTAGCGCATGAGTCTGGACATATGGGAATCAGGAAGACTGTTGAGAAGATTATGAAGTATTTTTCTGGCCTGGACTTCACAAGGATGTTAGCAAATTTTGCAGAGTGTGTCACATGCCAGATAGCTGGAAAACCGAATGAAACCATTCAGAAAGCCCCCTACATCCCATAGAAGTTAGAGGAGAACCCTTTCAAGGTAATTATAGATGTGGTTGGGCCACAGAAAACAAAGAAAGGAAATGAATATCTATTAACATTAATGTGTCCAGTGACTAGGTATCCTGAGGCGATTCCTGTAAGAAGTATGTGCAAAGGTAATTGCTGAGAAGTTGGTGGAGTTTTTCTCCAAGTTTGGAATACCAGAAATTGTGCAAAGTGATAGAGGAACGAACTTTACTTCAAAATTATTCCAGGATGTGATGAACTTGTTAGGAGTAAAACAACAGTTATCAACTGCTTATCATCCAGAGACTCAAGGAGCCTTGGAAAGGTTCCACCAGACATTGAAAAGTATGTTAACTAAGTATTGTAATGAATCAGGAAGAGAATGGGATGCTGGTTTACCTTTAATGTTATTTGAAGTTAGGAATGATATCAAGAAAGCATGGGATGTTCACCAAATGAAATGATTTTTGTCGAGACATTAGAGGTCCATTGAAGATTCTTGCAGAGAATTGGGAAGAAAATCAAGAGGAAATCCAAGGAGAATATGTGAAGAACAAAGATTAAGAGAAATTAGAAAATTCTCTTTAGAAAATTTGAAAATAAGTCAAGAGAAAATGAAAAAGAAAATATGATGCTAAGACTAAGCTAAAAATTTTAGTATTGGACAGCAAGTTCTAGTGTTCTTACCAGTGAAAATCACCAATAAGTTTCAAGGTCCTTATAGGATAATAGAGTTTAAGTGATCGAACTTATGTGATTGAAACACCAGGTTGAAAGACAGAGGAAGATTAATCTTTTGAAACCTTACTTCTCAGAGACTAAAACTGAAACAGTGTCAATAACACAGACAACTTCATCTACAGAGGACGATGTGGCTACGAATTGGGAGCTGAAAACAAGATGAAATTCTTCAATATTAGAAAATTTGAAGATAAACTAAAACATCTGAGTGTTGAGCAAAGTAGTGAATTGTGATTCAAAGTTTCCCTGAAATTTTTGCAGATGTACCTAGGTGTATTCTGACAAAGCATGAGATAAAGATCAGAGAAGATGGAAAACCTTTTAAAATGAGAGCTTATCCTTATCAGAGATGTTTTGAAGAAAGAAGTTGAATATTTGTTGCAGCATGGATTAGCAGAACCCAGTTCAAGTCATTATAGTTCTCCTTGTGTGTTAGTGAAGAAACCAGATGGCTCATTTAGGATGTGTACTGATTATAGGAAACTGAATTCCATCAGTGTGGCTGACAATTATCCCTTGCCTCTTATTGATCAATTACTTGATAATATTGGGCAAGCCAAATTTGTTTCCAAGATAGACTTGTTGAAAGGATATTATCAAATTCCCTTAGATGAGAATGCTAAGTTGCTGTCAGCTTTCATTACTCCTTTTGGACTGTATCAATACACTGTTTTGCCGTTTGGTCTGATGAATGCACCTGCAACATTCCAGCGAGTGATGGATCAATACTAGGATCAATAGAAGGAGTAGGTGTATACCTTGATGACATTGTGATTTATTCTAATACATGGGAAGAACATCTGAAGATATTAAGAAAAGTGTTCAAGAAACTTCCAGGGGGGCAGGACTAACAATCAACTTACAAAAAGTGAGTTTGGAAAGGCAACTGTACAGTATCTAGGATTTGAAGTTGGAAAAGGCCTTCTCGCTCCTATTGATGCTAATGTAGAAGGTATCCGTAAGGCTACCCCTCCTGCTACAAGGAAACAGCTACAAAGATTTTTGGGCATGGCTGGATTTTATCGCTGATTCTGTCCAAATTTCTCAGCCGTAGTAGCTCCCTTAACTGACTTAACCAGTCCTAAAAGAAAGTTTGTTTGGACTCCAGAATGTCAAGAATCATTTGAGAAGGTTAAAGCCATATTAACTTCAAGACCAGTGCTTCAAGCTCCAGACTTCAATAAAAAGTTTGTGATACAAGTTGATGCATCTGACTGTGGAATTGGAGCTGTTCTACTTCAAGAAGATGACAACAGAATCTTCCATCCAGTATGTTTCATGTCTTCAAAGTTGAAAAAGCACCAGAAAACTTACTCAACAATTGAAAAAGAAACATTAGCATTAATCACAGCATTGAAAAAGTTTGAAGTGTATGTGAACTGACCTAGGAATGAAGAAATTTTAGTGTTGTCGGATCACAACCCAATCTCATTCATCAATAAGATGAAAAATAATAATATGAGACTGACCAGGTGGTCTTTATGCCTGCAACCATATAATGTAAGAGTTAAACACATTTCAGGAAAAGATAATGTCATAGCAGATTATTTATCCCGTTGTGAATCGTTGGATTCAAACCCGGGATAAGTAATCTTCTGGGGGGAGGAATTTCATGATGTTGCCTTGTAATGCATATATCCTCCTATAATTTTGACATATTTACTTTTTTTCATGTGTTATGTGTAATGATAATGATTGTTGAAGTGTCATATTTAGTTTGGCATCAGATCTCAAAAGAACTAATGATTAAGTAACTTAATAGCGTAATTTAGAATTGATAATACAATTTTAATAGTAATGTAGTTTAGAATGAATAATATCTTTCTTGATAAAAGCGTAGTATATGAACACGTGTGTGTGTGTGTGTCCAGCAAAGACTTGTTTCATTTCAATTGTCATCAGTTGAGATAAGAGAGAACGCTTTGTTTTGGGTTGTGATGACAGGTTTGGAAAACAAATGCCGATTTGTCCCATACGGGCTCAAGACGAGTGATTTCATGTTGTTACATGCGTTGTTCGAGTCACGTATGCCACTTTGAGAGAAAGAATACGTGCCCTGATCAGTTACACCATGTTTTGTAAGATTGCATTCAAAACGTTTTGCTGGAATGGCATAACTTTCTTTCTAGAAGTTTCTCCATGGTATCTCGCACCCAAAATGCTTTAATGACGTCACCTCCCTGCTTCTAGAACTTTTGTATCTCGTACCCAAAATGCTTTAATGACATCATGTAATTGTTTCACGTGTTACTGGAATTCTAAAATTTGTTTCATTCTGATTTCTGAGACCAGTTGATTTGGTTCCATTCCCTCTCTCTCTCGTTCCTTAAAAGAGATTACTTTTAACGTAGTGTTTTGTGGTCACGTATTAGCATTAACTTTTGAGATCTGAATTTAGCAAAGTTATTTAGTTTGTAACGGCGCCTGGTAAAAAAGTGTGTTTTGTGGTAACGCAGCTGCAGCAAGTGATTTACAGAGGTTTTAACAAGTTTGTGTAAGGTAACGTGAATTTTACTTATTAATACCATGGTATGATAAGTTAGTGTGATAATTTTGAAATTTTGAACAAGTGAAATCATTATTGATAAATCTATTGTGTATTTTTGTGTGTTTTTCTATTTACAATTTCTTTATATTTTCACATTTTTTATGTTTGTGATGTAACATTTATTTAGCATTGTAGCATTTTAAATATTTAACATTGCATACTAATTTAACATTGCATACTTAATTTAACATTGCATACTTGATTTAATATTTCATTTATTAAGATTTTTTTTTAAATCTTGAGTAATTCTTGATAGTTTAAATTTTGCTTGATTAATTTAAATTCCTGATAAAGTTTTTGTGAATTAGTTTTGTTTCATAATTTAATTCAAGAATTAATTAAGTGTTGTGTTATTTTCAAGTAATAATAATTTTTCAGATTGTGAATTCTAATTATAAACATTGAATTTAAAAAATACATTTTTATATTTAACATTTTTAGAAAACAGTGTTTCATTTATTGATCACCAGTGAATAGGATTGATTGTGTGTGCATAAGGCAAAGTGATAAACATGTTTTGTTCTTTTAGTTTTGCTAAAGTGAATTAAGACCAGGGAAACAGTTAGAGTTTTTTGATGGAGTGATGCCCTTTTACTCTAGAATATTTCTAGTTTAATTTTTGATACCTCACACATATTCTGATAGACTTAGTTTGATTTTTCAAGTAATGATAAATAAGTTTTTCTTAAGGGATCACTGTTACCTTTAGAATACTCAGTCGTAATAATTAATGTTATGAGAGTTCAGGTATCTGGCTGAAGTGAGTTATATTTTTGAATTTTGAGATTAGTTGTGTAATAACCAGGTACTTGATACGCATCATGACATTATATATATATATTATGTATATGTATGTATATATATATATATATATATATATATATATATATATATATATATATATATATATATATATATATATATGTGTGTGTGTGGATGTATGTATACAAGTAGAAGATATGCCATATAATAATATTCGGATAAGAGAATGTGAGAATGATAACCCATAACCTGGTACATGGTTGCTACAATTTCTTTTTTCCTGATAGTAATTTTCCATACAAAATTAACTACAAGTGTAACTACAAGTACTGTTTAGTTATCTATATATCTTTGATTAAAGTCAATTTCTCTTTTAGGTACTATTGCAGCTGCAATGACAAGTAGCACTCTTCTGCGATCTCGACATAACAACCACTTCCTCAGAACTTTCTCTAAGTTCAGTCTGAATCGTGCTGCTGGAGTAGACAGTGATCAGCATTCCTCTCTAAGCGATAAACTAAACAGACATAACACTTTTGCATCAAATCCTTTATTAGCAGTTGCTGATGTTAGTGCATTCATTGTTACACCGAAATCTTTTGCAGTTACAGCTAGTCCAACAGCATTTACTGTCAGCCCATTACCCAGAAACCTAGTAACTTTAGCTAATGGACCATTTACAGGCACTACAGCCAACCCTCAGCTTGTTTCCACACTATTAGGCAAGCAGATTGGATCAGGAAATACAGGTTATACATATGGTGTGGGTTCTGGAGGTGGAGGTAATTTTGGGGGTGGGGCAGGAACAGGAGGTGGAAGTTTTGGAGGGGGGGGAGGGACAGGAAGTGGGAGTTTTGGAGGTGGAAATGCTGGGGGTGGATTTACTGGAGGTACAGGAGTAAGTGGAGGTTCTGGTGGGACTGGAGGAGGTAGTGGAGGTTCTGGTGGGACTGGAGGAGGTAGTGGAGGCTTTGGTGGGGCTGGAGGAGGTAGTGGAGGCTTTGGTGGGACTGGAGGAGGTAGTGGGGGTTTTGGTGGTACTGGAGGAGGTAGTGGAGGTTTTGGTGGGACTGGAGGAGGTAGTGGAGGTTCTGGTGGGGCTGGAGGAGGTAGTGGGGGTTTTGGTGGAGGAGGTTTTGTGGGACTGGAGGGGTCTGGTTCTGGTGGTTATTGGAGGGGTGGAGGGTGGTGGGTCTGGTGGAGGAGGAGGAGGAGGAGGAGGAGGAGGAGGTGCTATGATGGGATTTGCAGCAGCTATTCCAGGAGGAGGAGTGCCAGGAGAAGATTACCCTTTGCTTGCTTTCATCCCAAATACTGGCTTCTCTTGCCAGGGCTCCCAGCCCGGTTATTATGCAGACACATCTCCAGCAGCCAGATGCCAAGTAAGTACTCTGTTGATGGATTGGGTTTGGTGTTACCTCATCGTATCTGTTGGATCACCTAATCATTAGTATTCTCTTAAACTTAGTCTTGGTGATAGGAAACGAAAGTACTTTTGCAGATTTTTAGAAAATACAATGATTTTTAGAAATCTATGTAACCTTTTCAAGCGATTCTGCAAATACAGAATACATTAGAATCCCTTACTTCAGTACATGGTTATGATTATTTTCAGCTTGAGTACTTTGCAAATTGTTCCCTTGACGAAAACAGCTTCTTAAATAACATCACTAATTTGGCTGCCATTTATGCATAGCTAAACATACAATACACAGAGAATAACAGGTAGCCAGACTTTATTCAAGGTTGAACAAATATGCTTAACATGCAGAATTAATATTTTGCAACTGTTCTTAAATTTACCTCTTAAAATTTCCTAACATGTAACTCACTGCATGTGGCTCAAACTTATCCTTTAAGACAGGTCATTTAGGATAAATATTTTCTGAATGCATATCTAGAGAAGAACCTTATTAAGTATTTGAACTAATAAAATCAAACCCATTATAATTATCCTTTTGAACACAAATTTCCCTTCTAACCTCACTAGTATTTTATTGGGGTTGGATGCTATACTGTGTTACTATAAAATGTAGAATGCATTTCTAAATTATCCACCCTTAAGTAAATCCACCAATACAAAATTTAGTCAAGAAAATAAGAGAACTCACCATGGTTTCTCGAATGTAATACGATTGGATTTTATGTGACAAGAAACCGTCTGAGAGCTCCAGGGCATATCTTCTTAAGGGAATGCTAAGTTTTAGGGTTAATTTCATTGTTTCAAGACAATCTTTTATTTATCTGATTCACAATTAAAGTTTATGATCTGCCGAGTGTTTGATCTACAAACTGACAAACCAGACGTTAATGATTTTTTTGGTGACTGATAGACTCACATTGCCTCTTCTGGATTTCATTCAAAGAGAGAGAGATAACCGTGCCCAGTTTCTTAATACATTTTGGTTCTAATACATTGGGCATGGTGTCACTGCTACTGTCCTTAACAAACCAGAATCATCTTAAGTTACCATCATTTGAATATACTCTGCCTGTGGATTTCAAAACAAAATATCAAGAATGGCCACGTGTGACATGTGAAAAAGCTGCATTCTCTCACTGCTCCTACAAGCCCATAGAAGGTATTTTGTGGATGTTTGTTCACACCTTTCGCAATCCAGCTCATTTCCGTTGGTAGTATGATTTGTACAGGAATGTACTTTATTGTTGCAAAAGGCAAAAATAGAACACCACAATTCAACCATTGCTCCAGAATAATGATGTATCCAGTCTTAATATGTACTGTATATGGTGCAGTGTAGAGGTTTAAATCCCTTATCCAAAATTCTAAAAACTGGAAAGCCTTAAAAACTTTTTTTTGGAGAGTGGCCATCATGAAGTTCATTAAATACACCAACAACTGAACTAGGTCCCCTAATCACTTTGGTGTGATGTGGCAAGATTTGTTGCATAGGCTGCCAAATGTGCACGTATGAACTGTTGGCCCCAGTTAGGCTGTTACACTGACAGTATCCATTTGCAAAAATCAAATAGTTTCAGCTATAACATACAGCTTATTTTAGTGGTAGACTTGCTTAAGACCTTCTTCTCATGTGTGTGAAGGATGAATAAAGATTGATGTTATTTTTACTTATGGAAATCTCCACTGAGAATTTGCAAGTGACAACCGTGACAACTCTTAATTAATGTGCGGCCATTATGGCAACTATTGTCGGCAAATGACTGTTTTTCGATTTTGTTGTTTATGTTAGTATTGAAACACGCCATAAGTTTGGTAAGCCTGGTTGAATGTACGACGATTTGCATTTAGCTTACCGAATGTGTGATTCTAGGCCTATTAATAAGTCAAAAGAAAACTTGAATGTAATATGCAACATCAGTGGAATCTGCCAAAACTTCTTATGCTGAAGCACACTTACAGTAGGTATGATGATGGATGAGGTGGTACTGATAAATGTTGCCAGTGCTTTTTTTATTATAATTCCTCATACAGTACAGTCACTTCTGGATTTGAGTGTCTGGTATTTACAAATATGAGAGAGAAGAAAAAAAAAAGATTTTCACGCAACAATTCTGAGTAATGCGTGTGTGATAAATTGGAATAGCTGCCTAAAAAATTCATTCATTCAGACACGGTGTCCATTACTGTGAAATTACATTTTTTTCTGCCTTAAGTGATACTTTTTCATTTAACAATGAGTAGCAATTGACCAGCTAATGTTGGTAGTAATGGAGCTAGTGCCAAGCATTCCAGAACATCAGTTTCTTAGGATATTACCTTGGAAGTGCTGAAGTGGTATGATTGTGGTGAGAGCTCAGTGTGTATCAAGGCTGCTTCAGACCTCAGTGAGAACACATTCCACTCGATTTAGGACAACAGCAAAAAATTAAAGCAAGTGTGCTGTCTGGTGTTCAGATGCTGTGAAAACATCTTATTCAGGTTTTCCAATTATTGAGTGAATGAAAAAAATGCTTGGAATTTGGATTCAGAACCAAAATAAAAATAATATTAATGTAAGCTCAAGAGCAGATCTGAGAGAAGCTTTAAGCCATCATGAAGAACTATAAAGCAAAGTTTGAGATGGTTTGCCACCCTTAGGATTCACCTAGGATTCCATTGTAAAATTGTCAGTGACTAGTGTGTTGTTTCTGCTGACTCAGAAGCTGCTGCATCATATTCTGCAATCTTGAAGATGTTAATTGAAGAGGGGAGTTATGAAGTCAGGAAAATATTCAACTTTGATGAGATGGGTCTTTAATGAGTAAAGATGCCTAACAAGGCCTACATCTCAGTTGAAGAGAAGACAGCACCAGGATTCAAGATATTGAAGGATGGAATAACGTTGATGTTTGGGGTCAACATGGCAAAACATAAATTGAAGCCAGTGGCAGTACATCAAACCCTTAACCCGGGGCCCTTGAAGGGGATCCACTATAACTTCATGCCTGTGTACTTGTATGTAAATGCCAGAGGTTGGATGACAATAAGAATTTATGCAGGATTACATAAGCAGTGAGGTGCGAGATGAATTAGAAAAATACTGAGTCTCAGAAGGTATCCCCTTCTGTATCCTCATAGTTCTTGACATCGCTTCTAGCCATCCACCTCCCTTTGCTGACCTTTGCTCCAACATCAAAATAGTGTTCTTACCTCCCAGTACAATGTCCCTCATTCAACTTGAAGACGAGCTTTAGTGATCTCCATAAGAATACCAAAGACCCTGGCATGCCCAGAAGGATTATTGGTGGGCCTCCAATTTCATTCAGGAGTTGTGGCAAGAGGTGTAAGTGCAGTGTGTGTGTGAGGTCGTCGTGGGAGAACCTTTGCCCTGATATGGTCCACACTTTTTCTGGCTTCAGTCCTTCTATACAGTTGAGTCCAAGGTAGGGACGAGGCAGATGTGTCTCCTTTTAACTTGGAGCCTTGATTAATGAGAGGTGAATGAGGAAGACAGTAGTGAATTCATTCATAGTCTAGATATATAATTAACGAGTGATGATTTGCTGGAATTAGAAAGAGGCCTATAGCTGAAGAAGAAGGTGCACACGAATTGCAGGTTGCAACACCTCACTGCAATCTCTGAATGAAGAATATGTCTGATGCTTTGGCACTTATTCAGAAGGGTCTTTACTGCCTGCAGATTCTGATAGGCCTACTAACATGGATCAAAGCAATATCATGCAGCACAAGGTTTTGTTGGCTGTTGCATCCTATGGGGATTAGCTCATATTTAGTTCATTTGCAAGACAGCAAACAGTTGACCCTTTTTAGTCCAAAAACTGGCCCCTCAAGACTTGGTGTAAACTCACTCAAAAATGTATTGCAACATGTTCCAGAAGCTTTCGCTCACTTAACAATAATTTATTCGTTTGATATATACAATAAACTGTGCTTTTCTTATTTGATTCACTTATTAATCACACGGTTAACAATATAAATGGGAATATTATGTAAAAGATCCAGCTAAATGGCAGTAAACATTTTGAAAAAATTTCCAATCAACATCGTGCAAAAGAGTCAGCAAGAAATATATTTTGAATCCAAATGTGTGTGCATCATAGCTAATAAAATATTGAATAATCATCAACGAAATTTTATAAATAAAGAATTTTTCTACCATAATCATTATCAAAACTATAAAAAGAACAAATCTCATAACGTTGCATGTTATCGTGTGACGCCACACTCGGGGCAGGAAGTTACGTCATTGCGCCGATAAGCTGGATAACAGACTCAGCCGGCTCATTATCTCACAGGTCATCGATCATTAGATTGCATGAGACTAATGTTAAAGAATAGCTTGGCGTAAATAGAAATAACCGTTAAAGATGGATGCGACAACAGAGAAGATCATTATCGGATGATCTTGAAGGAGCTCCGTCTAACTCCAGATCAAGAATGAGAACTGTATGCTCTCCCTTCAATGATGCCCAAACCATCCGTAACAGGCTACATAGGCCAATAATATTATTTCATATAATGCCTGCCAAGAAACCCCTTCATAACAGAAAACTCCCTCTTGGCTAGGGTTTGCGTTAAATTGAAGTGGCCAATGATATTATCTGGAAGAGAAGTCATCTTTTGCGATGGTTGGCATGTTAGCCTTCTTCACAGCTGGCGTGTGACATTAAAAGATTAATGTTGATAACGTCTTATTAGCTTAACTCTTTCTAGCTTGATAGAAGGCTAGAAAAATAAGGTGATAAGATTCAGTTAATTTCATAGGTATAAAATGGTGGGCCTAAGTAGCATTGAAAAAACCAAAAATTACACATGACAGTGGCATATCTATCTATCTATCTAACTTAGTCATCTATCTTCTATCTATCTATCTATCTATCTATCTATCTATTTATCTATATATATATCAATATATATATTATATATATATATATAGGCATATATATATATGCCCAGTGCAATTTAAATCTATGTAATACAAAAATAGACGTGAAATTTGTTAGTCCAGTTAGTATATTTTATATAAACAGTTGAGCAAACAGGCCTAATAATTAAAGCTGAAGTCAAAATACATTTTAGAAGATATATATAAATATAAATAATATATATATATTTCTATATATATATACTGAATATGAGAGAAGAGAGCTTTATTATCAAGAGCAGTTAGAAAAATAGAGAGAGATCGTTTCACTAGTTTACAATATACAAAGGATTAGTCATTCTAATACCATTCTTGAAAAAATGATTCATATGATCATAGCAAATCGTTACAAAAATCGTAATTGTTGATGTTACTAGGGCTAATAGTTCAATTTATAAGTCATAGGCCTATGTCTACAAAAATACATATGAAGAAGGAGACAATGATAGTGTTGATTTTAGATGAAAATATTAAAACACAAGAACAGCGTCGACCTTTGAACTATTCAGTAGCATCATTTAATCAAGTAAAAATGACAACAATATCCTAAAAACTTGGTTTAAAGAAGCAGCAGATAATTTCTCAACACCAGTAGTGACCAGGGT
Source organism: Macrobrachium rosenbergii (assembly GCF_040412425.1). NCBI lineage: Eukaryota > Metazoa > Arthropoda > Malacostraca > Decapoda > Palaemonidae > Macrobrachium > Macrobrachium rosenbergii. Next base: position 51,849,559 of record NC_089781.1, on the reverse strand, counting down.
TGTTTTACGCTGAGATACAAATGAGCGCCAGCTGTCACAGTTATAGCTGTTTTCAAAGAGAAAAAAGCATGTTTCAATACTTTTTTTGTGAGTTACCTACCATAGAAATTTTATATTCTCATTCAGCCTAGCTACCAATACCCTGACATCTCCATCCCATCATGCACCATGGGAACTTGTGTGACCAGATCCAAAAGGTAGTAAACATATAGTATGTTTCCAAACTGGCAGATTTTGTCAAGAAATTTTTGTCACCTGTGTGTGTGTTGTTTTCTGTTCCCATGGAATTTGTCTCCTCACTCTTGCATCCCAGATTTTTCTCCCTGCTCATCTTCCTCTTCCTAAAGATGAAAGTTCTAGCTGAAGGATTGCATTTTTGACACTGTTTAGTATATCAGGCACAAATTTAGATAGTATGGTGCATTTAAAGAATGGGACTTCTATAAGCACTTTTGATAAGTTCTATGAGCTGGGTGGCAGCCAAATCCAGATCAAGAATATTTTCGTTTTCATAGGCATAGTCCTAATATTTATCTACCTTCTACTTTTCTCCCTCCTGGGTAGTTATTGCCAGAAAGGTAAAACTTCTTGATAAGATTTAGAGAGAGATAAAGTTGCTTAAGAATGCCCTTTTCTTGCCTTCAAACTAATGCTGATACCCTTTCACAGCTGGGTCGACTGGTGGTAGAAGGCTGGAATATAACATGATGACTATGACTTCCAGACCAGTATACTAACACTTATATAGGCACTTGGAAACCAACATAGTCATCAGAAACAACAACAAAAATCTGCTATGGTATGAATTTAATAAAACCATTAAAAATGACTTGAGGTTGTCCATATTTAAGAAGAATTTTGATTAGGTAATGCCCATTCCATTTTTCAAGATTTGCTTCAAATTTAGTTAAGCAGATAATCTGCATAGTGAAAAACCTGATTACATTTGAGCCCCATAACTGAAACTGTTTAAAACTTATGGTCTTTTAGAATGTGAAAGTAGACAAGATGGGTATAATTCTCCTCTTTGCTGAGATTTGGTATAATTCTCCCTAATAGCCAATAGCAATTCAAATGGAAGAGACACGTACGTCTTTTGCCCCTTTAAAACTCTGACGCTTTATGCCCAACAAGTATTTCCTAAATTCTGAGTCTCTAGAAAGTCCCTAAAATGTCACCTAAAACAACACCGGAATGGAATGGGTTGCCCATTGTATCTCAGCTAGGTGTGAGAAACTTGATTTCAATTCAGATGATTCCTAATAAATGCAGTTTAACAAGTCATTAATCAATGTCTCCAAGATCATGGACCAGCTGTTTGTGAGGTACTTGAGAGTGATGGCACAAACATGCACCCCAAAAGAAAGTAGAATATTTCATAATTTCGGTCGACTTACACCCTGGAAATCTCTTGAACACTGAGATTATGGGAAACTTGTAAGAAAGTCATAAATGACATGTTTTCACCATAAGAAAATGCGCTAGAATTTCACTGGCATCTTACTAAACAAATATATTCTCAGTGATAAGTGTCTACATGAAATTAATTCATTTAACCAAATCTAGAATATTGCAGCTAATAAAGCTCTCAATCTTTCTTAAAAATCTAACATAGAAAATGGTATTTGTGGAAACTAAGACAGAAATTTATCTATCACATAATTCATACTTTGAAAAACACTCCAACTTGAGAAAAAATTATCATATTTTTACAAATTTAGTCTGTTGAGGTAATTAGTGCCAACACTGGGTTAAATGCGCTCCACTCAAAACCTATAGCTCTGGATTTTTGATCATAATCAATCCTCATTTGCAATCTTGTGCCTTTGGATACAAGTAGGTGGCTTGTGGTCTGTCAGTGATTAAAAGTGATATGCAGGTATACTGCAAAGGAAATCTGTTAAAGTAAATATCATTTCTAAATTGCCTTTCAATGCACAGTAGTTGTGCTCAATCTTCTTGAGTTTTCCATTTGCTTAAGCATTTGTAAATATACTAATGGCAAAATCTTGCAGTAGTAAGCCTCCCGTCCTTCATTTGATACATCTGTCCAATGATAGGTCATGGTGAAGACCAGTTATCGTAGTATCAGTGCATTTCCAAACATCTTATTAAATACATTTTGTTCAGTCCTACCCTCCATTTTCTTCAGTTATCCCTTCTTCAGTAAGCTGCTCAGAGGCCCTGCAAATTGTTGTAATAACCTGTCAGTTCTATGGATAATCTCACTTGTGTCTTGAACTTTGGTTGTGATATATCCTGGATCTTCATCAGCTTTGTGTCCAAGGACTTCTACTGCATATATCCCATGCAACACTGCAAAGGTCATAGTGTCAAGGATTAATTTATGAGATTGCTATTTGTTCTTTTGTATAATTCCCGTTAGCACCGTTTCCTGTTGCAGTTTCCAAAACAGATAAAATCTATATTTTTTTTTCTTGATGTTCAAGAAACTTCAGTTAATATTTATTAATTTCATTATGTTTTTTATGTTTTGAAGAAATAATTGCTTAGCAAGTTGGTGAAATTTTTCATCATTTACCTATTTACTTGTTGTTCAAGATTATGTAACATCTACTTTGTGGTAATGCAGTGCAAATGCAAGAATTGTCTGACAGGAGGCGACCCTATTTAGAGTAAGACAAACAGACAGACATAAGGCAAGCCTAACAGCACATTGTAAAAATTACACATAAAGGAGAATACATTGTTTTCAACTCAACAGAATTTATTTTAACATTAGCTGACCAACCAGGAGCTGCCTGGAAAAACTCTGAATGACATTCGATAAACTATCTTTTCTCTCTCTCTGCTTTCCTCCCCAACACCACCAAGTTTACCTGTCATTTCTTCTGTCAGTTCATCGAATTTGCTGTTAAAGCTTACACGTAGACAACAGTTTGTGGACAGAGACAGTCCACTCACAAGAACGGATGAATTGATGGTATTACCTAAATATCTTCTGACCGACCAACAGGTAATTGTGTGTGTGGACAGGTTAGTGCTAATTTTGTGACAGTGTGCGCTGTATTTCATCTGGGAAGCCTCTCAGACGCTCTGATCAGAATATGAATATATTATGTATAGGCTTATTTATTTCACTGTTAGACCTTTCAACACTATTTCTAGGCTGTTATAAGTCCAAATCATACAATAAGAATCTAAAACAATATTTCCATTTGATACAGACAATCTGGTACAGGCCTAGGCCAATGATGTCTTTTTATGATATGTGTTACTATAATAAAAGTAAACTTCACTGTCCAATTCATAAAAAACTGAACCAACCCCTCAATTCTAATTCAAATTCATTCATTAATACTGTATGAGAATGGACGTTTTTTTTTTTAATAAGAAATATTTAGTCTATAGTTTGTTACACCTTTTACTTCTTTCCTATTATTAAGTGAATTGCTGCAAGAGTTAGCCTTCCACCCTCATCATATTACGAAAAAAATAGCAAGACACTTTCCTATACGGCTAACTTCAAATCATGGTACATATTTTTTATATTGGTTTTAGGGGTAATTCTATAGGGTAGCTCCGTGCCTGTTTTTACCTTGGGAACTTACTTTTCCTGCACTTTTAGACCTCCTGGTAGCGGAGTTGGGCTTCCTTGTTGGCGGTCAAGTGTCATTTGCCCCCTACGTTAACTCAAAAGTAAGGGGGAAGTGTGGGAACACGGGGTTGCGGGTGGGGAACAAGAATATTGTGAAGTAGAAATATTTACGTTACAGGTGCGCAAGAACAAGTGGGAGCCATGCACAGAAACGAGGGAGCGGCTGTGTGGGGAGCAATGGGGGTGGGAGGGAGAAATTACCTCACGTACTCCAACCGTGGGGGTAATTGAGAAAACCACAGGGGTGTGGGTGGGGGTTGGGAAGGAACACTGCCAAGCAATGGAAAAGGGGGCAAAAAACATGACCGTGAACAAACAAAACCCAACACCGGTACCAGGACACCTAAAAGTGCAGAAAAAAGAAGTTCCCAAAGCAAAAACAGGGGCAGGAAGGTACTCAACGCCAGCTGAAAGCAGCAACCTGTAAAAAAATGTTGAGTTGCACAGGAAAATACCTTGAGGGGAAAAGAATCAGGAGGACTTACCTTAGGTACCGGGAGTGTAGAGGTCAGCTGCTGCCTTTAGGAATGCGTGGAACCTGGTGTTGGGTGCGGAGAAGTACAGCCAGGTAGCCTACAAAATTGTATTTCCTCCTGCCGTACCTGGGGGTGCTGGCTCTGAGTTCCCGCCACCTCCTCTCAATGGTGTTGGTGTGGCACCGGTTTTGGGGTTGATGAAGTTGAGGGAGTGGTTGACTGTCAGGTGGGTGCAGCCTTCGGCGCCGAGGGTATCGTGAGGCCTTCCAACAGTCAGAGATGACAGTAGTGCCGAGGAGGATAAAGTCCTTGATAATGGCCACTAAAGTTGCGGCACTCCTGTCCTCAACAGGGACGACGAAGAAGTCGCGTGTCTCCCGGCAAATAGCGCCAAAGACCCCCTGGCCCTCAACCACCCGGCCAACGTTGTACTTCCGCTTCCCGAACTTTGCCTCGTCTATCCCGACAGTAGTGCCAGGCCCACCAATCCTCCTGTTTTGCTTCACACACCAGTTGACGATTACCTCACGAGCAAAACTAGACCAGTCATTAATTGAGGCGTCGCTCAAGTTAAGTTCTGACCTAGCAGCAGCGTAAGAAAACCAGTCAGACACGTATATGAAAAAAAAAAAGGACAGTCTCAACTTCGAGCCGGGAACCAGAAAACCAAGTATTCCTGAACAGCGACTGGTAATAGCTGCACCTCTTCCGGCCCTTCTTCTTGGCTGCTCCATAGTTCCTGTAGCACCTGAAAGCCCGCTTGCGGATGTCGAGGCAGCACTCATTGCCGCAGTGGGAGTAAAAGCACTGGGTCTTGAGGAGGCCGTGGTCCTGGCACAGCTTAATCAACCGCTCGTAGTTCCCCAAGTAGTATGCGGAAAAATCACAGTAACTGACATAGCAGTTACCGCAGGTTAGTGGTAAACTGTGCCGGGTTAACGACTCAGGTACGTGCGAAGTCGATGGAATGGATTCAGCCACTGTACTGAAGTTAAACACACAAATTGCGGATTTTATCTTGGGTAGGCGTGGGTAGCAGGTCGGGGTTTGGTGGGTTATAGGGGTGAATTGTAGGGGCTTTAGCGCAATAGTTGTTGGGGGAGGGAATGGGTGAGGAACTTGGGGGTGGAGAGGGAAACTTAGGCGGCGTTAACAGGACTGGTTGGGCTGAAAAGGCTTGTCGTAGGCTGTGACAGAGGGGCAATGAAAGTAACCTAGGGTGTGAAAAACTGGGTTAGGGAGAAAAATTTTCTGGGGGGTATAGAATAACTTACGGTCTGTTCAGTACTGGGGTTACTGTTTAAAGTGTGTGGGGAAAATCCTTATTTTGGGGTAAAATTGCAGTTTGGGTCTGAAGCAAAGGTACGGAGTTGGGGTGTGAAAAGTGGAGGGGGCGTTGAAATTTCCCTTGCGCCATGGTCAGTACTGGCTCGGGGTGGATATTTGTGTTGCAACAAGTGGCAGTGAGTGCAGCGGTGGCGGGGGCACAAATACACTTTCGGCGGGTTCAGTACTGGCTTGAGGAGGTATGTGCATATGTGGTTTTTGGGGAAAGTAAAGAAACGGAGTTGGGGTGCGAATAATGAGTTTGGGGAAACTAGTTTTTTTGGGGCATAAATAGACTTTTGCTGAATTTAGTACTGGGTTGGGGGTAAATGCATTTCTTTGTCTAGGAGCGACACGTTCAGCACTTGTCCGGGGGATGACTGTGTTGCACCAAGTGACAGCAAGTGCAGTTCGGTCAACGTAAAAGTTGTTAGTGTAAAATAAACTTTGTGTTTGTCTCCTTATCAGTTCAGTTAACTTATAGTTTGGGGGGTCTGCATGCACGGTGTGTCTGTGCAATGCATGAGGAAAACACACCAACAGTTCATTGCAGTCGTCGGATGTGATTTGGACCGTCCGTTGAGGCTGTAAGGGTCTGCTGTCTTGTGAAGGACGCGCGTATGTTTTCCCCCGGAAGTGTGGGAAAGTCCCCCACTAATGAGTAGTCATGTTAGCAGTTTTAAGTAGTAAAGTTTTGGGGGTTTTCCTCAGCAAGGGGCTAACATCTCAACGTGATTGGTTAGTTAGGGGTTTTTGGGGGGTTAGCTCCCCAATCTCGGAATTTCCTCAGAGAGGGGCGGAAATATGAACTGATGGCTCCCCTATAAGTGCTTGGGATGGCAGCAGTAATGCTGGGGTTTGTCTTTGTGTTGGCTCACTTAATGTTCTTGTTTGTTCTCTGTTTATTTCGTAGTTTCTCATGCCTGTGGTGCCAAAAATTGTAGATTTTGACTGGTTTCTCATCCTCCGCCGTGTACCCCACCCAGTAACCCCGCTTTCCCTAGGGGTCCCCTGAACTGTAGGGTAGAAACGAGCGGGGGAGCCGTTACATAGCCAACTAACACCCTCTCGGGGGTGTACCCCACCCAGAACCCCGCATTCCCATCGGGTCCCCTAGCTTGTTGGTTGGGGGGGAGCAGATCACCTGTCCGGGAGTATACCCCACCCATAACCCCGCTTTCCCATCGGGTCCCCTACCTTGTTGGATGAACTTCAAGCCGGGGAGCCATTGCATAGCCATCTAACACACTCCCGGGGGTATACCCCACCCAGAACCCCGCATTCCCATCGGGTCCCCTAGCTTGTTGGTTGGGGGGGAGCAGATCACCTGTCCGGGGGGTATACCCCACCCATAACCCTGCTTTCCCATCGGGTCCCCTGCCTTGTTGGATGAATTTCAGGGGCTAATTGCAGGTTAATTAGGCTGGAGCGCCAATAATGGACGGTAAATTCATAATTAGCAACCAAAAAACTATAGAAAAAGTCAAGTTATATTGTATGTTAAATTGCTGGAGCTACTATATAGTTCTACTGTTTTAGGGGTGTTTTTAACATAATAAATTACAACTCATTAACTTTACAATGAAATAGAATTATGTATAATGTTACACATACAGCATCTATAAACTTGGTCAATCCATACAATAACATAACCATGTATCAAACAAAATTTTCCCCTTCTTGGAGGAATGTTAGGGATTTGGTTATTTATTGTTTTGAATAAATATGCTATGATAAAGATAGAAATGAATGTATATCATTCAAATAAATAACCATAAACAATAATTTCACTTTCCTAAATGTTGATGGGAATACTATTCCTTACTGTGTATGATTACATCAGCAAAAAGTATGAATTGACGTGTTGTGTAAGCTGTGAGCACTTCGAGTTACTTGAAGTGCAGTAGTTGACATTTCTTAATTTAATCCCTATTTTCATCTAATACATTTATCCTCCAAGTGCCTTTTGGAAAAGAACTGTAAAGTTTTAATCTAGAATTTTCAGCCATTATCTTCCAGGTAATCACTTATCTTCCGTGTGCAGTGAAGTTTTGACAATTTGCACAATGATTAATTCCAGCAGCTGGCATGTCCAAGGTGATATCTGGATTATTCCAGCACAGCCAGCAACATGCTGTTCTTCCTACACGATGTTGGTGATCATGTAATAAATGATGTAGGATCGTGCGTGGGATAATTTTAATGCCGTACAAAAAAGGGAATGTGTTTATTTACTTATTACATCAAATAGTGTCTTCAACCATATGCATGAACAGGCGGGGCAAGTGACTTGTGATTATTGCTTTTCGCATGATGAAACAGTTGCCAGATGTGTCACGTATGTAAAATTAACAGTTATTTTTTTTATATATATGCCTTTCATGGGTGTTTGCTCTTGCAAAGAAGTAGGTATTAGAGTTAATCATTTGAGGCATAATGGTGTATTATCTCAACTTCTATGCTATATGTACCAAAAGTTGCCAACTAGTGTTTTTTTGTTCTTATGCAGATGCTGCTTTCCACATTGTTGCATTGTAAATTGTTGTTCTTCTCTCTTGGTAATAATTTAGTAATAAACCTCATAGAGAGAGAGAGAGAGAGAGAGAGAGAGAGAGAGAGAGAGAGAGAGAGAGAGAGAGAGAGAGAGAGAGAGAGAGAGAGTTTGGTGGTGGTTGTGCAGCTGAAGTCATTGCATTAAGCCACTACTACTCATGTGCAGACTTGGCTTTGCTTGCTACAGAAAGAAATGATTGATTTAGATTTTCAATGTAGATTTCATTGAGGTAATAAACAATTATATTAATCATTATCATAAATTATGATAAAAAGTCATGTAAATTCTGATCAAAAATTGATGTTATATGGGATTTATTATTGTAGGTTAATCATACTTTGGGAACGCCAGAAGAAAAGCCTTAAGCATCAGGTGAAAATGAGAATAAACCCAGAAAACTGAAGGAAAAGTTCACGTAAAAACGAAAATATAATTTGTTTTGTCTGTCTTTGTTTGCATGTCTGTCACAGGGTAGGGTTTTGATCTTGAGTGAAAAACCTTTCTGGGGTGGCATAGAGGCTGTGTGCAAAATTTTATCTGGGTCGATCAAGCAGTTCGGATTTCTATAATGGACAAAAATACACAAACATTCACTTTTATATATAGATTCACTCCATGAAAGGAACTGTTCTAAGGAAAGGACCCCTGTCAGACCACTTCCATGAGTGATGAACAGCCTGAAGTGAAACATCATTTAGAGCATTGTGAATAAATTCTCTATATTTTTTGTTGCTTTGTTTTAATTGCACCAATTACAAGGGAACAGGTGTTACACAATGAGTGAAAAGAGGGCCCTGTGCTGGTAGTTGCCTTTGGCAATATAATGGTATGATTAAACACTTAATAAAAGATGAAAATTAAAAAAACAAATTTTTGAAAACTAAAACCTAATGATTTTCAATTCGGCAGATCATAACTCGCAGATGTCAGTTTCTCTAGAATGGCTCCTCACTCCCAGGTAATGCTGGAGTAATTGAAGTACTACATTCTGTTTGAGACGACTAGGGTGACATCAGGGTTTCTTTCTGCCTTCCCAGCTCTGCTGCTATCTCCTCTCATCCTTAGTCGTTATATATTGTTGATTCAGTTTACAATAATTGCAGCATGTGCTTACGTTACCACAAATGGATCTGATTATTGAATAAAAAGATTATGTAATACCCTTAAGAAAAGGGTAACTAACATAATTTTAAGTATAAAGTAATTACAGTCAATAAAATTTCAGTGATATCTATATAAATGGTTGTTTCTTCAAACTAAAGTTACTGAAATTAACATATATGAATGGTTCTGGATTATAAGAAAAAATAATTTTATCTTTTCAAAACTGTAACAGGAAATGGTGCTAGGGGGAACTATACAATGCACCCTAGCTTAAAAATCTACTTAATTAAATTTTTTCTCAATTTAGCCTGCTGAGGTAATCTCTCCCAATGCTGAACTTTCCTGGAATCCTTTCCACTTGAAACATGTAGTTCAGGAGTGCTACAGGCGACCTTATGACCTCTGAACTTTTGACTTTGCAATATGAACGTATTAAAGTGGGCTGTATTGTGTCTGTATCACAATATCTACCCAATACAAGTGTAGAGGAATACAGACGATATCTACTCTATACATGTACAGAGGGAATCTTTTTAGTGCAAATATTATCACTAGACACTCCTTTTCAATGGTGCAATAGTTGTGCTTGTTTTTATTGAGTTTCCGGCTTGCATAGGCAAATAGAAATATGCCATCCGCAAACTCTTGTAGTAGCTTGTTTCCTATCCTTCATTCAGTGCATCTGTCCTTATGATGAAGTTCTATTGAGAGCCAATAATTATAGAATCAATGCATTTCCTAAAGCCTGCTTCAGTCCATCAAATACCTTATGTAGTGGATCCCTACCCCACCTTCTTTGGTTGTCTCTTCTTCACTAGGTTTGTCAAAGGTGCTGCAGGATATGCTTAGCTGTTCACAAACTTCTGTCAAACCTGGGAGTCATCTCACTTACATTTTAGTTCTTGGTGGAGCTGTGTCTTAGATCTTCATCAGCTTTGGTTATTCCATGGCAGTCTTATTTCAGCTGCATGAGTTAACACCTTGTCCACAAAATGGTCAGTGTACTTGGCTTCCATTTGCATATTCTTCATCATCCTGTTGAACATCACTGCTGAGTTCATTAGTCTGAACAGCATCCTCTTGAACTGGTAACATCCGCTTGAGACTTGTATGCTCCTTTGATGCTTCTTCCACTTGTTCAAGTCTACCTTGGTGTAAAATCTATCATTGAGAAGGTCTACCATCATAGCCTCAGGATTTCCCACCAGTTTCTTGTCAAACTTGGTTATGACATTAAGTTGATGGTAACCCTCATAGACTCTGTTTGATCCATCTGTCATCCTCCGCATCAATACTGGAGAACAGTATGCAGAAGTTGATTTTTCAGTGAGTCCCATCTCTGCATCTCAACTTATATCTGGATCCATTCCCTATTAGTATACAGTAAAGCTCTGACTGGCAGCACTGTCATCACTTCAGTGCAGTGTCTTCCAAAGGAAGTCCTTCCTGGGATGGTGGTTAAGATGTCTTGGTATTCCTCTAACAACTGCAATGCCTGCTCCTTTTGCTGCTTGCTTAAGTCACTACTAACATTAACATTTTGGTAGATCTCCTCTTCCTTCTGTGGTTGAAGTTCCAACCAGCCCTCATCTAGGATTCCGTGGTCTTTTTTCTCCACTGCCTTGATGATGTTTGCACTCAGTCATTTCTCTTCTTTGACAAAAGCTACTGCTGCTATATTTGATTTCCTCAAGCTATAGCTGGTCAGGATGTTTGCATAGTCTTCAATTCCCACCAACCTTGTAGTCCATGTGTAAGGTGTCAAAGAAACGAGCAGGTAAAAGTTACTGCTACTTTATTACAGATCCAGGCAGTTTATATAGCGGCTGACTGACGCCGGCCCAAGAGACAATGGAATTGACTGTGACCTGAGGTCGAAACAATAAACAATAATATGCAGTGAACGAGTACAAATTACAATACAAAACATACAGAACTACAATATGGATACAGTCTTGATGCCTGTGAATGAAGAAACATGTGATACACAATGTGTGACATTTGTATAAATACGCATAAAGTAAAAATGATTAAAAATGCGTGACCTGGCACGTTTTAGGCGTGACTAATTGAGTTTGAAGAAAATGGGAAGTCACCAAAGAAAACATGCTCAGTGGAGACTTAATTAATGGCGCCGCCGAAACACTACGCTGGCGCCGATGTGGTGACTTTACAAATACTCCCCCAAGACGAGGGAAGCGTCTGACTAATCCCTGTATCTGCTGGGACGCTGAAGGGTGCGCGGCTCCTTGAAGATAACGGAGGGTCTCCCGCCTGTGAGGCTGCTGGTTGGGCGGTCCCTTCCTGGGGCGGCGCGCTCGCGGGGTGAGAGCGTGCTGGAGTGCGGTTGGGCGGAAGGGTGCTGCGTCGCTGTCGGGACTCTCCGACAGAAAGGCGGGCTTAACCGGTCTATTGAAACCCAGTCGTCCTTGCCAGGAGTGCCAGCTGGAACGCCTTGCTGTTTCGTTCCAGCACGCCGGAAGGGTCCCCTGTAGGGCTTGGTTAGTGGTGGACGGACGGCGTCGACTCTGACGAAGACGTGGGTGGCGGATGACAGCTGTGGCGGCATGAAGGTGGTTGCTTTGTCGATGTATGAGCGCCTGCAAGGGACGAACTTGCCGGCCACGTTGCGGAGCCTCTGCAGTGATGGGGAGTGGCGTTCATCCGTCACGAGCTCTCCCGGCACCACGAGGGGTTCCCCATAGGTTTGTTCAGCTGCAGATGGGGTGCCGTCGGCTCTGGGGGCGGTTCTCAACCCGAGGAGGACCCACGGCAGCTGATGTTTCCAGTCCTCGGCGGTGCAGCGGGCCATGAGGATGACTTTAGGGACCTGTGGAACCGTTCGACCAGGCCGTTGGCCGCTGGGTTGTACGCTGTGGTGGTGTGGTGCGTGGTTCCCAGCAGTTGAGCCAGGGCAGACCACAACTCGGTTGTGATGTGGTCCGGGGACGCCGGCGGCTAACCCAACTGGAGAGCAGGGCCTCGGCGCACGCGCTGGCGGTGGCTTCTTGCATGGGTGTGGCTTCGGGCCACCTCGTCGAACGGTCTACCACCGTCAGGAGGTATCTGGATCCGCCTGATGGGGAAGGGCCCAACGACGTCGATGTGGATGTGGCGGCGGCGCCTGGCTGTGGGAACTCGCCTACCCCTGCGCGTGTGACGACCCACCTTACTGGTCTGGCACTGCAGGCACTGTTTTGCCCAGGCCGTGGCGTCCTTTTGCACCCCGTGCCAGACGAACTTTTTTGAAAGCAGTTTGGCCATGGTCCTGCCGGAGGGGTGTGAGAGGCCGTGAATTATGTCGAATACCTGGCGGCGGCGTGAGGCTGGAACCAAAGGGCGGGGCTGACCTGTGCTGATGTCGCAGAGCAGGCTGGGGCCTTCGGGGCGAGGGTCACGTCCGCCACTTGAGGGACGTGATGGCGGTGCGGTATGCTGGGGTTTCTGGGTCAGCGGCCTGTTCTCTGGCAAGGTCCTGGTAATCTACACCAAGCTGCACTGCGTTCAACTCGACTCTGGAGAGGGCGTCTGCTACGGATTTTTCTTGCCGGGAGGTACCTGACGGAACAGGTAAATTCGGCTATGGCTGAGAGGTGGCGCTGCTGTCTGGAAGACCATGCGTCCCCTGCTTCGTGAAGGCGTGAACCAGTGGCTGATGGTCTGTGAAGATTGTGAAGGCGTCCCCTCCTGGAAGAACTTGAAGTGCCGAACTGCGCGGTACATCGCGCAGAGTTCCCCTGTCGAAGGTGCTGTAGCGGGTCTCTGCGGGATTGAACTTCTTGCTGAAGAAGGCGATGGGCTGGGGGGGCGCCGTTGATGATTTGCTCCAGAACAGCACCGCAGGCGACGTTACTGGCGTCTGTCGTCAGCTGGAGGGGGGCCTTGGGATCCTGGTGTGCCAAGGCGGTTGCCTTGGCGAGGACGGCCTTCGTCAGGGAAAAGGCCTGCTGCTGGCTGGGTCCCCAAGACAGGGACTTCGGTTGGCCTTTAGGACTTCCGTCAAGGGGCCGTGGTGTCATCAATCCCGGGGATGAACCGCCTGTAGGAGTTTACCATCCCAAGGAACTCCTGGACGGCCTTGATGGAGGTGGGTGTCGGGAACCTGGCTACGGCTGCTACTTTCGATGTAAGAGGGCGGACGCCTGTCGGAGACACCTCGTGACCCAGGAATTCTGCTTTCTGGACGCCGAAGGTACACTTGTCAAAACGGACGACGAGGCCGTTCTCTTTGGAGGCACTGGAGGACTGCCCTGATGTGTCTCTGGTGTTCGCTGTGAGACCTGGAAAATATGAGAATGTCGTCGACGTAGCAGACGCAGAACTTTAGGTCCCCAGGATGCTGTCCAGAGCCGCTGGAAGGTGGCCCCGGCGTTCCTCAGCCCGGAAGGTGGAGAAGGCGAACACATAGGACCCGAAGGGCGTGATGATGGCTGTCTTTGGTATGTCCTCTGGCGTAACAGGTACCTGGAAATAAGATTTAAGAAGGTCCAATTTAGTGAATATTTTGGCCCCGTGAAAGGAGGCAGTGAGGTCTTGCATGTTGGGTAGAGGGTAGTGGTCGGGCTCTGTTGCAATGTTGAGCCACCTGTAGTCGTCGCAGGGTCTCCAGGAGCCGTCCGGTTTCTGCACCATGTGGAGCGGGGAGGCCCATGGACTGGAGGCTTTCCTGCAGATGCCCATTCGCTCCATTTCCGCGAATGCTTTTTTCGCCTCCTGAAGGCGCTGAGGGGGAAGCCTGCGGAACTTCGCATGTGTCGGGGGCCCTTTAGTCGTTATATGATGGTATATGCCGTGCTTGGCTGGGGCCCCGGGGACTTGGCGAAGCTCGGGCTTAAATACCTCAGGGAACTCCGACAGTAGGTGTGCATACTGATGGGGGGCGACGGCGCTGATGGTGGGTCTGGGTCCCGCTGTTAACGGGAGAGACCGGCAGGAGTCAGTATCGAGGAGGCGCTTGCGCCTCACGTCGACTAGCAGGCCGAAATGCGCCAGAAAATCGGCCCCCAGGAGTGGGGTTCCTACGTCCGCGACGATGAAGTCCCAGGAGTAACTCTGGCCAAGGATGGAGATCGACAGGGGCCTGGTGCCGTAGGAGGGGATGGGGGTTCCGTTGGCGGCCGTCAGGAAAGCGGCCGGGTCTGGTGTCTGGTTGCGGTCCTCTCTGGATGCTGGGAAGACCGATTTAAAGGCCCCTGTGTCGACCAGCATCATCCTGCCAGAGACGGTGTCGCGGACGTAAAAACCTACTGTTTTTGAGGCCCTGGGTTCTTCGGCTGCCATGGCGGCCTGTCCTGCTGGCCGCCACCCCGTTTTTTGAACGGGCGAACGAGCAGGGCAGCAGGCAGTTTTGGGCGTCCTTTCCGAACCACTTGTAGTAGCGACAGAAGCCCGGGACCTCCATCTGCTGTGGTTCGGTGGACGTCTGTTGGCGATGGCGTTGACAGGCTGCTCACGTCCTCTTCAGGCTGGACGGAGCTGACTGGCTGTGTGGCTGGTTTTAGCCGCTGTGAAGCCTTGACGGAGTCTGTGAGATGTTGCGCCGTCTCATGAGGTCCTCGATAGGCATGGTGTAGGGGTGAGCGATCTGGTTGCGTGCACCTCCGGGAAGAGTTGGCGAAGGTAGATTTCCCGTGCGAAGCTTATCTCCTGCCGCTTCTTTGTGCCACCCAAGTCTGGTAGTGACAGGAGATCTACGACCATGCTCCAAGCGTCTCTTGAATTGAGGTCGTGGCGTGGGTTTATGGCAAGGTCGACAGCACGGGCAGCCCGCTCGGCGATGGGCAGGAGCAAGCTTCGAGGAGGAACTTTTGTGGTGCTGTATGTGAGGGTGTGTGTTTGGTACTCGCGAGATGAGTTTTCTGTAGACGTCCTCCCGGAAGGGCGTTGAGCACTGTGTCGGCCTGTAGAATTTCGTCCGTCAGGTCTGCGATTCTGAAGTGGCTCTCCACCCCGCGCAGCCACATCGATGGGTTCCCCTGCGCAAACAGCGGCAGTTTTACGGTGAGGGTGGCCCGCGATTGTGTTGCCCGGCCGTCGTGTGTTCGGGCGCTGGTGTGGAGTTGCGGGAGGGCCTCGATGCAGGGGCGGCGCGGGTGTGATGGGAGGTAGGTAAACCTCCGAGTCCGCTGGGTCCGCGTTTAACTGCATGAAGGAGGGGATATCCGCATCCATGCTCGCTCCTTTGACCCTTACTGGAGTGGGGTACTTGCGTCAGTACGCACTTTTCGTGCGCCGTGTGGTTCCGCTTAGTGACGCTGGTGGGGTATGCCGACGAGAGTCAGCACGCTCAAACGCTGGTTACAGCGCCGTTTTTAGGCCGCTAAGAGCGTTTTGGAGAAATCCTGGAGCCAAGACTAAGTCGCCGTGTCAGTCTGCTAATGGCTCCAGGATACTCCGGGGATCACCACTGTAAGGTGTCAAAGAACCGAGCAGGTAAAAGTTACTGCTACTTTATTACAGATCCAGGCAGTTTATATAGCGGCCGACTGACGCCAGCCCGCGAGAGACAATGGAATTGACTGTGACCTGAGGTCGAAACAATAAACAATAATATGCAGTGAACGAGTACAAATTGCAATACAAAACATACAGAACTACAATATGGATACAGTCTTGATGCCTGTGAATGAAGAAACATGTGATACACAATGTGTGACATTTGTATAAATACGCATAAAGTAAAAATTATTAAAAATGCGTGACCTGGCACGTTTTAGGCGTGACTAATTGAGTTTGAAGAAAATGGGAAGTCACCAAAGAAAACATGCTCAGCGGAGACTTAATTAATGGCGCTGCCGAAACACTACACTGGCGCCGATGTGGTGACTTTACACATGTGATTAACCACTTCCTTGACTTCCCTTTTTCTAAATCCATCCCTGTATGACTTCTCTCTGATTCGTTCAACTTCCCTCTGATTTGTTCCATTTAGTCTGCCCTTATTGCCATCTAAATTATCTCAGCCTTAGCTTTAATAATTTCTTTTGGATCTTTAATGCCTGGAACATTTGCAAGAATAATTTTATATATAGGGTTATTTAGGCACAGGATGTAACTCTCCTGCATAATATGGAGTGTTTACATAAATCTTTGCAGCTGCATAACTAGTGATATTTATCTAAGAGGTGACAGTCCCATTTCGAATCAGTCATTTGGTCCTCAGTTGCGAAGTTTAGATATACAACAGCACTTGTGCCAACTTTATCTGTAACACAAATACCTTCTCCTGGTCTACATAATCTCCATTAACTGGTAAATTATGGTGCCTGTTCCTCTGCTCACCAGTTGCATGCTGCTAACACAATAGCTTCATCTGCCAGCTTCAGCTTACCATCTTTGACATAATCTTCCAAATGGGATATGTTGATGTCCTCACAAACCATGATAGCATCACTTTTCTCAGTTCTTTCACTATCATAGCACTAGGTGCCTTTTGCTTGGACTTCTACTGGTCTTTACAAGTGCTACACATTAGGACTTGCCTTTACCTTTGTCAGTTTGCTTCTTTTTGGTTGTCTTGTAGTCCTTGGGTATCTTAATACCCTCACTAGAGTTCCTCACTGGCATTTAACATTCCACTAAGCTTAGCCCATGAGCCTCCAAGTACTGAGTGCTGTTCTGCATACTTCACCAACTCACCAATGTCTTTTGGTACTCATTCCCTGAAGAGTGTCATCCTGGTCGAACATGTGGTAACAAACTGTCCCTTGATGAGCAAATCTGCCAAACCATCGAACTTTCTGCATTCAGCCATTTCAGTCCACCTGTTGAAATATCCTTATGGCCTAGCTACAAACTGATATGAAGTTTCATCCTGATCTAGCCTAGTCTCAGAATTTTTCTTTTGAAGCAATCATGTTGAATGGCCCCCTCAATAGATGTATGAGAGAAAAGTTGCAAACTTTACCTGTTAATCATGGAAGTAGACAAACAGCCCACTCATCCTATGCCATCCTTGCCTTTCTTCAAACCTTTCAGCTCTTGATCAAAGTGCCTATGTCATCATGTTTTTCATCAAACCTGCTGCTTTTTTTTTTTTTTTTTTTTTTTTTTTTTAGTTTCCTGTCTATGTCACTTAGCTTCTTGTCTATGTTTTTCAACTTTTTCTCTCTGTCACTCAGTACTGGCTGGTTGTTGTTCAGTCACAAACTTGTGTATTTTTGCGCCTTCCCAACCCATTTCCATTGCTATTTCAGGAGTTTTGCTCTCTCAGTCGCCTTTCTGAACTATAGGCTACTTAACTTATATGCCAACAAAAAAATCTCACAAATCACTGCCACCAGTTATTGTGGTCACTTGTACCAATTTTGATATTACACGATGAGTGAAACGGTCCTGAGGCGATAGTGGTCTGTGGCATTATAATGGCGTAATTAAAACACTTAATGAAAAGGGAAAGTTAAAAAAAAAATATTCATAAACCAAAACATGATGATTTCCACTTTGGCTAATTGCAACTCATAGCTGTGGAATTATGCCAGCTGACAGGGCGATTTATTTGCTTGAAGCCAACACTAAATGATTTCTCTTTCAGCTGAAGTTCCATGTTCTTTTCAGAGTGGTTATGTATTAGTGTGATAGTCTTCATTAATTCGACTTCTACATTCTTTCTACCTTACGTTCTTCATGAGTGGGAGTAATAAAAATGCACCTTCGCTTTATGCCTTTTAATGTTCAACTCACTACGGAGTCTACAGTGTCTCTCCAACGCAGGTAGTTTTATTCATATTCTGGTATCCGATGAGCTAACATCTCGTTCGCTGATGCCAGGCGGTAAATTTAAAATTAAACAAACTATGAAGGAGACAAAACTGAGAATCATATGTTTAAACAAATATTTTAACACCTCTCTTTGATGAACAGTTGTGCTAGAACTTTAGTAAAGAAACAAGTTATTTTAAAAGGAAAAACATAAGAAAAATATTTTGCTTTGACATTACAAACAGAATATTCTAGTCGAGTACATATAAACATTTAAGTGTATGAAATGACGTGCAAGCACACAAAACATGATAAAGAGGACACAATGCTGGGATAAAATTATTTGCTTAAACGTCAGATATAGACAGTTTACAGCAAAGAAAATATTCTAAGTAAATGCAAATATTTAATTACATGAAATGATGCGTAAATACACAAGAATAAAATGATAAAGAGAATACAATGCTGTAATAAAAGGATTTGATTATACATAAACATTTACAGTTTACAGCTGCACTTAAAAACTAGCAAATAACGATGGGTATAATATGCAAACAATTCGTATTGGTAATAGAATAAAAGTAAACTACAAATTAACATTGGAAAAATAATTGGAAAATATGAACTTTCAAATTTGACAATTATAAAACCATTATTTGGTATAAGTGACAAGTAAGGTATTGTCTAAATCAGTGGCACTTTTACAGCAGACATAGTTGCAAAATAGTTAGCAAATAAGACTTGCAAATTTGACAAAAATAAAACCATTATTTTGTAAGTGACAAGTGAGGTATTGTCTGAATCAATGGCACTTTTGCAGCAGACATATTCCCAACTTAGTGATTAGTTCTTGGGTTCCTCTCTGCAAAGATGACCTTCAAGGATGTTGATTTTTCTCAGGTTGATTTGCTCTAGTGCAAAGTGCTTTTGGGTGTCAATGTGCTTTGATCTCTCAGAACAATGAGTGTCATTTGCTAAGGCTATGGCACCCTGGTTGTCAACATATACTTCTGTTGGTTTGTTAACAAAATTCTTGAATCCAAGTTCCCAAAGCAACTTTCTGAAATAAACTACTTCTCTTGCTTCACAAAGTGCCACGTACTCTGCTTCATTTGTTGAGAGTTTAGTTATTCTCTGCTTCCTGCTTCTCCATGATATTGGTCCGCCTGCTAGAATAAATGCAAAACCAGTGGTGAATTTTCTTCCATCATGGTCATTTGCATGAACTACTCACGCCCATGCTGTTAGGCGTTCTAAAAGTTTTCTGGCAGCAAATAAACTAAATCTTGAGTCTTCTTGAGATATCTTAGCAGAAGTTTTGCATTCTTCAGATCTTGTTTATGTGGTTCCTGATCGTTTCTGGCACAGTGCTCCAGTAGCAAAGGCAATGTCAGGCCTATTGCAATTTACTAGGTGTAACAAGCTGCCAGTGATTCCTCTGTATTCTATTGCACTACATTTCTCATCTTCTGGGACTTCTTGTCTAAAATTTAGGACTAATGGAGTTGACAACCCTTTTGATTCAGCAAAGATTTTGATTTGTTAGCACTTCTAGAATGTAGTCTCTTTGGTGAATGAGAATTGTCGATGAATCTTCTCTGATGTATTTTATGGAAAGAATATTTGATGCCTCTCCTGGATCTTTTACAGCATAATTATTCTTGAATTCTCTCTTGAAATGAATCACATCTTCTGAATTCCCAACAATGATAACATCATCTGCATGAACTCCAATAATTGTTGTTTTTGCTTCATTATAGTAGATGCATCGGTCAAATTCAGATCTGATCATGCCCATTTTTGTCAGCTTCTCGCTTAGTTCTTCACTCCAGTTTCTACCGCTTTGAGGCAAGCCTTTAGATACTTTTCTCCACTTTACAAACAAAATGTTTTCTGTTTGCAACCTCACATCCCTTAAGTTGTTCCAAAATATAATTTCCTTGAGTCCACTGTTGAGGTAGGCTGAATTTACATCAAGCTGTTAAACAGACAATGAATTTTCAGCACCATCCGAAGCCTTGCTCTATGGTCTGGCATGGCCCTGATGCCAGAATCTGTATATGGGAGAAGCCTGGCTGCTGGGGAAGAGGGTCTGTGCTGCAAAGGAAGTCTACCTGATGCTCCTCGAGGGAGTGGTGTAGGTTTTGAGGACAAGGCCTGTTTGTCAATTACTTGGTGAATTAAGTCCAGAAGGAAGTAGAATGGAGAGTAGAGGAGGGTGCTGTTTCAGAGGCTGAGCCGCTCCCCAAGGAGATACTCTTCTGAAGTTTTCTCTTCTCTTGAGGATAATGCTGGCTCACAGGTGGCTTGTAAGAGGTGCAAAAAAAACGAGCGGGTAAAAGAGAACTGCTGCTTTATTCAAGATCCAGGCAGTTTATATAGCGGCAGACTGGCGCCGTGCCGCGAAAGACAATGAGATTGTGTGTGACCTGAGGTTGATAATAATTAACAATAATATACAGCGAGCAAGTACACTTTACAATATAAAAACAGATGGAATTCCAATATGGATATAATCTTGATGCCTGTGAACGAAGAAATTCAAGATACACAATTGACAGCAGGTGAACAAATACATACATAGTTTTAAATGATTGAAAGGAGTGACCTGCACGTTAGGGCGTGACCAATTGTATAGGCGAAGAAAATGGGACGCCACCATAGAAAACTTGCTCAGCGGAGACTTGCGAGTGACATGTTCGATGGAGACTCCATCTGACGGCTCTGTAGGTGACTTTACAAATACTCCCCTGCCAAGACATGGGACACGTCTTATCAGTCTGCATATCTGCTGGGGCGCTGAAGGGTGCCACAACTGTGTGAGGACAATGGGGGAGCACTCTGTGTGTGAGGCTGCCTGACTGTGGGTGAGGGCGGTCTTTTTCTGGGGTGGCCGTGCGCCCGCTGCAACGGGCGTATAATTTGCGCGAAGGGTGGCCGGGCAGGGGTGCTCCTGTGGTGACGTCTGTTTCTTCCTCCAGGAGGGCGGGCTTTACCGGTCTATCAAAACCCAATCGTTCTTCCCGGAAAGTGCAAGCAGGAATGCATTGTTGTTCCGCTCCAGCATGCGGAAGGGGCCCTTATAGGGCCTGGTCAGTGGCGGGCGGATGGCGTCATTCCTGACGAAGACGTGAGTGGTGGATGCCAGCCCAGGTGGTGTGAAAGTGGCCGACCTGTCGGTGTATGTACGCTTGCAGGGGGTGAACTTGCCAACCACATCGTGGAGCCTCTGCACTGACGGGTTGTGGCGATCTTCTGTCACAAGTTCGCCCGGGACCACAAGGGACTCACCGTAGGTTTTCTCAGTTGTGGACTGGGCGCCGTCAGCCCTGGGGGTGGTTCTCAAACCAATGAGGACCCACGGCAGCTGATATTTCAATCCTTGGCGGTGCAGCGGGCCATGAGAGATGCCTTCAGGGACCTGTGAAACCACTAACCTGAGCCATTGGCCGCCGTGTTGTAGCTGTGGTGGTGTGAGCGCGACGTTGCCCCAGCAGCCGAGCCAGGGCAGACCATAACTCGGACAGGAAAGCAGGGCCCTGTCGGTTGTGATGTGGTCCGGGACGCCTTGGCTGACCCAACTGGAAAGCAGGGCCTCAACACGCGCTGGCGGTGGCTTCTTGCATCGGTGTGGCTTCAGGCCACCTCGTTGAGCGATCTACCACTGTCAGGAGATATCTGGACCCGCCTGATGGGGAAGGGCCCCAACAATGTCGATGTGGGTGTGGCTGAAGCGCCGCTCTGGCTGCGGGAACTCGCCTACCCCGGACTATGTGTGACGTCCCACCTTGCTGGTTTGGCACTGCAGGCACTGTTTCGCCCAGGACCTGGCATCTTTCTGCACTCTGTGCCAGACGAACTTCTTTGATAGCAGCTTGGCTGTTGTCCTGCCAGAGGATGATGAGAGGCTTGAATGATGTTGAATACCTGGTTTAGGCACGGTAAGGCTGGAACCAAGGGGCGGGCTGGCCAGGATTACTGATGTCGCAGAGGAGACGTGTTTTTTTTTTTTGCGGTAGGCTGGGGTGTCTGGGTCCGATCTGTTCCTGGCGAGGTCCCCAGTTTACCAGAGCTGCACGCGTTCATCTCGACTCTGGAGAGGGCATCTGGCACAGGATTTTTTCTTGCCGGGGAGGTACCTGATGGAGCAGGTGACCCTTCAGCGATGGCTGAGAGGTGTCACTGCTGCCTGGAAGACCATGCATCCCCTGCTTAGTGAAGGCGTGAACCAACTGGCTGGTGGTCCGTGAAGATTGTGAAGGGTGTCCCCTCCAGGAGGAACTTGAAGTGCCGGATGCGCGGTACACTGCGCAGAGTTCCTGTCGAAGGTGCTGTAGCGGGCCTAAACATCTGCGGGGTTGAACTTCTTGCTGAAGAAGGCGATGGGCTGGGGAACGCCGTTGATGACCTGTTCCAGGACAGCACCACAGGCGACGTTGCTGGCGTCCGTTGTCAGCTGGAGGGGGCCGCTGGGATCCTGGTGTGCCATCTTCATAAAAGGCGTGTTGCCTAGGCGAGGGCGGCCTTCGTCAGGAGAAAGCCTGTTGCTGGCTGGGTCCCCACGACAGGGACTTTGGTTGGCCTTTGAGAATGCCGTCAGGGGCGTGGTGTGTTGCGATCCCGGGATGAAGGTCCGCCTGTAGTAGTTCACCATCGAGGAACTCCTGGACGGCCTTGACGGAGGTGGGGTGGGGACCCTGGTGACAGCTGCAACCTTGGATGTGATGCGGGCGGACACCTGCCGGGATACCTCGTGGCCCAGGAAGTCAGCTTTCTGGGCGCCAAGGTGCACTTGTTAAAACACGACGAGGCCGTTCTCCTGCAGGCGCTGCAGGACTGCCCGGTGTGTTTCTGGTGCTCACTGTGGAACCTGGAAAATATGAGGATGTCATCTACATAGCAGACGTAGAACTTCAGGTCCCCAATGATGCTGTCCATGAGCAAGCTGGAATTTTGCATTCCTCAGGCCAAAGGTGGAGAAGATGACTTCTTTCTCATCAGGACCCGAAAGGCATGATGATGGCGGTCTTTGGTATATCCTCTGGTGCGACAGGTACCTGAAAATACGATTTTAGAAGGTCTAATTTAGTGAATATTTTGGCCCGTGAAAGGAGGCTGTGAGGTCCTGCATGTTCGGCATAAATATAGTGGTCGGGCTCCGATTGCGATGTTAAGACGCCTAGTTGCAAAAGGGTCTCCAGGAGCCGTCCAGTTTCTGCACCATGTGGGGGGAGGCCCATGCACTGGAGGCCTTTTTGCAGATTCCCCATTCGCTCCATTTCTGAAAATGCATTTTTGGCATCTTGAGGGCACCGTGGGGGAAGCCTTGGAACTTCACATGTGTAGGGGCCCTGCCTGTATCTGCTATTATATGATGGTATATGCCATGCTTGGCTGGGGCCAGGGTGACTTATGGAGCTCGGGCTTTGAACGTCCCTCCTGAAACTCCGTCAGCAGCTGTGCATACTGGTGGGGGCGTACGGAGCAGATGGTTTTATCTTGGGTCGATGGTGGGCGCCTTGGGTCCCGTTGCCAACGGGAGGGACCGGCAGGAGTCGGTGTTGAGGAGGCGCTTCCGCCCGACGTCAACTGCCAGCCCAAAGTGCGAAAGGAAATCAGCACCCAGGAGCAGGGTCCCTACGTCCGTGATGACGAAGTCCCAGGAATAACTCCGGCCAAGGATGGAGATCAACAGGGCCTTGTGCCACAGGAGAGGATGGGGAGCCATTGTGGCCGCCAGGAAGGCAGCCGGATCCGGTTCCTGCTTGAGGTCCTCCTGGATGCTGGGAAGATCGATCTATTTGGCATTCTCGTGTCGACCAGCATCATCCTGCCGGAGACTTTCCACGGTTTAAGAAGCCTAGTGATTCTGGGCCCCTGGGTTTTTCGGCTGCCATGGCGGTCTGTCCTGCTGGCCGCCACCTCCCCATTTTTTGAACGAGCAAATGAACGGGGCAGCAGGCAGTTCCAGGCATCTTTTGCCAAACCGCTCTGTGGTAGTGGCACAGGCCCGGGAACTCCATTTGTTGTGGGGCGGTGGTCGCCCCTGGGTGACAACGATGACTTCCTGCTCTAGACCGCCTTCTTCCTGCTGGATGGAGTTCACTGGTAGTGTGGGGAAAACTGTTAACCGCATATTAGTTGCCTTCACGCAGTCCGTCAGGTGCTTCCTAAGTAGCCTTGGATGAGGACGTCAGAGGGCATGGTGAAGGGGTGAGGAATCTGGGTGCGGACTCCGGGAGGAGCTGGCGAAGGTAGATCTCCCATGACAGGCTTAATTCCTTTCAGATTTTTTGCCGTACGAAGTCTGGGATTGAGAGCAGGTCTGATCATGCCCCATGACTCCACCACTAAGATCATGGATGGTTAGGCAGGTCGATGACGGGGCCGATTTGCTCCGGCGACTGGTAGGGATTGGTGCCGAGGAGGGATTTTCTTCAAGATGTGGTATGTGAGGGATTTCAGCGAAAACTCGGACGATTTCCTACATACTTCCTTGCGGGGGCATTGTTAAGAACTGCAGCACTTCGTCTTTTAAGGTCTGATTATCCTGAACTGGCTCAACCCTGTACAGCCATGTCGTACCACTTTTCCTCTTATGTGAATGGTGGCAGCTTTACGGACAGGGCAGCCTGTGACCCTGTGTTGCCGGCCAGGGAATTAGGAGGAGCGGCATGGGTGTGGAGGATTCGTGAGAGCCTAAAAAAGCAAAGGGCGCGGGTGAGATGGGAGGAAGGTACACCTCTGAGTCCGCGAGGTCGCTGTTAACTAAGGGGATGTCCAGACCATGCTCGCTAATGCCCTCTTACTGAGTAAAGAACTCGCCAAAAACGGGATGTTAGGCATGCCGTGAGTTTATGAATGATGCTGGTGATTTTGCCTTCAGAGTCAGCACGCCCAAACGCTGGTTACAGAGATTTCATGTTAGTAAAAAAAGGGTATTTGTGAGTTCCTTTGACGCCAAGACATTGAGTCACCGAAGTGGTCCGCTTTGGCTCCAGGACTTTCCGGGGTCACCACTGTAAGAGGTGCAAAAACGAGCAGGTAAAAAAGAACTGCTGCTTTATTCAAGATCCAGGCAGTTTATATAGCGGCAGACTGGCGCCTGCCATAAAAAGACAATGAGAATGTGTGTGACCTGAGGTCGATAATAATTAACAATAATATACAGCGAGTAAGTACACTTTACAATATAAAAACAGACAGAATTCCAATATGGATATAATCTTGATGCCTGTGAACGAAGAAATACAAGATACACAATTGACAGCAGGTGAACAAATACATACATAGTTTAAATGATTGAAATCGCGTGACCTGGCACGTTAGGCGTGACCAATTGTATAGGCGAAGAAAATGGGATGCCACCATAGAAAACTTGCTCAGCGGAGACTTAGTGAATGACACGTTCGATGGAGACTCCGCTGACGGCTCTGTAGTTGACTTTACAGGCTCACCTGTCTTACTGTTTATGAAAGGGCATTTCCTGATATGTCTAGGAACTTCTAATTAAGGACCATTTCTCTGGAGGGATGACTCCTTTCATCTCTTTGATCTGCACCCCCTGACGTCTGTCCAACCAGGAGATGGAGCTTAAGACCTTGGGTGACGTTAGCTCAAATGTCCCCATTTTGGTGTTGCTGAGATGGGTGCTCTGCAGCTTGAATTGCTTCAATGGAATGTTGCCAGCCAAGCTGCAGATATTGGGATCCAATGTCTGCAGGACAGCGAAACCATCCTCTAGAACATAGTCTTGGCCAGCCTTGGGAGAGAAGGGTGGAGGAGTTTGTCTGATCTCGAAGCTGCTAGCTAGTACTCCGATCCTTCCACCAGCAAGTCTACCTCTGCCATGGATATGTTGATGAAGGGAGACCAAGGGAGTCACACAAACTGGTGTGTCTCGGGGCTGGGGGATAGGTCCCTGCTTCCTGTTCAAAGTAAGGAAGAAGGGTCGGGTCACCTGGTTCTGCTGGAGGTGGTTCAGTTTCCATATCTACCTGACGAACTCCATGAAGACTTTCTCCTCTTCCAGGATCTCCAGCAGTGAGGGATCATCATCTCTGCCTCTGTCTCTTCACTGGTGTCCCTCCCAAAGGAGGCCACCAAACTGCTGGATGAATAGGGTCAGAGACCATGCTGTTAGACCCTCCACTGTTGTAACCCCTGTCCTTGGTCCTGCCTGTTGGGTGCAACTCTGGCAGGACACATTATGGAATGGAGTGGTCTGGTCCTGCCTGTTGCTGCTGTGTCCTGAAAAAATGGCACTTGGAGGATCGCTGACCAGACAGTGGGGGAGACCATGTGGTGCTTCTCACCAGAGCTGCTACATCTCCTACTTGGTTTGTTTCGGGACTGGGAGGGGGTACCAGCAGAATCTGCTCTTGATTTCTTCTAGAGCGAGAGTTTGTCCACATTGTCACCTGTCTTAGATGAAGGTGGTTGACCCAACATTGGGGAAAGGTTTTGTCTCTGTCCTGTTTGTTCTCCACATGGTGGAAAATGAATACTGGGAGATTCTGAAGATTTTCTGTGGCTTGTTGAAGGGGAGCACCACCTTTCACCCAGATATCCATGACTCTCTCCACCTTTGGGTCTTCCTCTGACAACATAGCTGGAGGAAGGGGGCTGATGTAACTGCTGGAGGAGTCACTGCAGGGGGAGGCCTAGGTGAAGGTGGTAGCACAGGAGGGCAGGGAGAGGTGCCAAGAAGGGCAGTTCTCTTGGAGAACTGCCCTTCTTCCAGCGTCTCTTCATGTAGAACGACCATTGTGGGGAAAGCCAACCAACACTCTCCTGACACGTGGCTTCTCTCATGCACTCTCATCCCCAACATGAAATGCACACAGAGTGTGAGTCTACTAGTATTGTAAACATAAATTTACCACTGGGCTTGCCATTACCCAAACAATAATGAAATTTGAGTTTCATATCCTCCATTGTAGCCATAGAAACCCACCAAAGGGGGCAACAAACAATGTATATGAATATCACATGCTAAGTCACACAAAGGAGGTTGCCCATGTAGTCAGGTGACACAAAGAAAAATTGCAGAGATGCTTCTCTTCTGCACAAATAAGAAAAATTCACTGCGCAACACTAAAGCAAGGACTACTGGAGGAGGAAATGGCACTAAGAGGGCAAAATGCTACAGCAAAAGTGAAAGAGGGCACGAACATGTGACACACCAAGAAAATCTCAACTAAGAGAGATGAAGGTCAACAGCCAACCACACACTGAGATGGCTTAAAACAAAATGGGCAAGCTAACCCAGCTCAGGTTACAGGTGACTCAGGCCTACTAGATAGGCAGCAGTTTTTTCTTTAAGTCAGCAGACAGCTGCAGTGCGCTTTGCACTGAGTACTCCATCTATGAAAGGGTAGGTTCATATTCCTGTCAGAACAATTTACTGGTTTCAAGATGTACCTGTTGCCCCTCACCATCACTGATAAGATAGGTCCAGTCAGATCTACTGCTACTCTTTTGAACAGTTCCTCCATCAGTGATATTTTCTGAGTGGTATTTTCCTGCTACAGCTTCTCAGTGTAGTCTTCTGGCAAATGTTGCAGGATCTAGAAAATCAGGCAACATCTGCAACAACTTTAGAAACTTTTGATTATAAGTGAGCAGAGTTTATAGCTCCAAGGTGACTACCAACAATGGGCTCATGGACCAACTTCATCACTAAATTACAGTATACTTCTGGCACTAGGATTTGCCACACTTCTGAAAATGCTCTAATTTAAGAGTTTTCAGCTTTTGTCCAATATTTTGCATCAGTATTGGCACTTACTCACTGCTTGACCAAACTGAGAACCTTCTTCAGACCATCTTTCAACATGTTGGACCCCAGAAGATACTGCCCAGGGCTTGATGCTGCATTTCTCTCACTATAATTGGGCCCTGGTCACATCTGCTGCTGTCACAACATTTGCTTTTTGCTTCCCCTGGCTTGTTCTTTTGATTGTCTGGTCCTGTAGCTTTCTCAACCATCGCATCTTCAGCTTTAGCCACTTTTTCTGGTCTTTTACACCAGGAATATTTAAAAGAATAATTCCAAAAATAGGGTTATCTTGGCTCATAGCATTTATTTCTCCCAAATACCAAAGTGTATTCATATAAATCTTTGCAATGAGTGCACAAACCCATTTTTTATTGCTCATCTGGTCCTCAGTTACCAAATTCCTATGTAAAACCGCTCTTGTACAACTTGTATCTCGTCAATTTTTTTCTTACCTCATGAGCCTCACTAATGATGAAGTATGGTGTCTCTTCCTCTGCTCTTCAGACCTGCATCCTCCTTATACAATGGGTAGATCAGTATCATCTGCCAGGTTGTGATCTCCTTCCTTGATGTAGTCTAGCTGGACTAGTTGATGATGTCCTTAAACTCACAAAAGTGATCACCTCCTTGGTTCTTCCACTACTGTAGAGCAGAGTTTGCTTGAACTTCTGATGGTCCTTATTCTTAATCTGTACACAGTAGTTCTTGACTAAGTGTCCTGGCTTCTGACACACAAAACTCACACCTTCATTCTTGTCAGTCTGTTTTGCTTGACAATATTGTAGTCCTTGGATTTCTGGATATTTAACTGGACTTCCTCTTTACCTATGGTGTTCCACTATGCTATACCATGAGCTTCCAAGTAATGCTCAACAAACTTCACCATCTCACGAATTTCTTTGGGTACTCTTTCACTGAGAAACAGTACTCTCTTTTTCAAGCAAGCACTGGTCAAGAATGCTAAATCACTAAACTCTTTCCTGTATTCAGCCCACTTGATGAAGTATTTCTGTGGCCTTACTACATGCTGGGATGCAGTTTTACTTTGTTCTGGTTTAGTCTCAGGAATTTCTTTCTAAATCTTTCTTTAGTCATTTCATATCCCTTCAAACAGTGCTCTCTTCGGGCTGTTATTGTTTAAAACTTCATTAGAAGGCATACTAGAAAAACTCTTGAAGACCTTTACCTGTTAGTAATAGACAAAGATAAATG
Organism: Macrobrachium rosenbergii; assembly: GCF_040412425.1. Taxonomy (NCBI): domain Eukaryota; kingdom Metazoa; phylum Arthropoda; class Malacostraca; order Decapoda; family Palaemonidae; genus Macrobrachium; species Macrobrachium rosenbergii. The sequence goes on along the minus strand of NC_089781.1, from coordinate 51,820,787 downwards.
GCTCACACTGTAAAGTCCCCGCTAAGCGGGTTTTCTATGGTGAACCACCCGTTTTCTACGATAACGCTCCTACGAGATTGGGTCAAGCAAAATTAGCCATATTTTTCCTGTGTAAATACATATCTACTTCTAATTCATTTATATCTGTTTTCTTTGCACATGTGTTAGAATGTTGTTATGTCAATTCTTGTTAACTTACCTTTTATGTTACTTGTATTTATCCATTATAATTAATACCGAGAGTAATTGACCTTGGGTCACCTGATTTCTATTGTATTCCTCTGTGTGATGTCAGTACGCCACTTTATAAGCGGCCTGCGTTCTGAATAAACTAGCAGTACTCGTTCTCCTGCTCATTATTTTGCACCTCTTATTGGTGACCCCCGAGTGGTTCCCGGAGCCATTAGCGGACTCATCACGGCGACGACCTAGTCTTGGCTCCATGAACTACCCCACGCCCCTAATGGCCTAAAAACGGCGCTTTAACAAAGTGTTTGGGTGTGCTGGCAGATCACCAGCGTCATTAGCGGACCCACACGGTGCGCTCTCCCAAGTGCGTATTGACACGAGTAACCCACTCCAAATAAGAGGGCAATAGTGAGTATGGACCCGGACATTCCCTCCCACATACAGTTAACCACGAACTTCGCGGACTCAGATATCTCCCTCGCGCACAACCCGCCCGCGCCCTACCCAGCGCCAAGGCTCATGTGCTCCTCCACGGTGCTACCCGCTCCCCACGCACTGCCCGTCCTGACAGAACAGACTAAGTCCGCCCTCACCATAAAGCTGCCACCCTTCACGTACAGCAACCCATCATCATGGCTCTACAGGGTCGAGGGGCAGTTCAGGCTGGCGGGACTTACCGACAGGGTGTTGCAAGCAGACACCGTGATCAACGCCCTCCCAGAGGAGGTCTACAGGAAGCTCGTCCCATGGGTGTCTGCTGCATGCCCCGTCACCTACCAGCTCTAAAAACCTCTCTCGTCGAGACCTACTCCCTGCCGGTCTCCGAGAGGGCCGCCTGCGCTCTTGACCTCGTCAACAACCCTCGGCATGACCAGAACCTCCTGGAAATTTGGGGCGTGATCCAGGACCACCTCACCCTTCCCGAGACGGACAGCAGCGGCAGGCAGTCGGAGATTAGCCTATCAAGGGAGATCTTCCTCCGTCAGCTCCTCCCGGAGGTCCGAACCCAGATTCGCAAGCCTTACACAATGCCGCTTGAGGACCTGATCAGGACGGCTCAGCGGCTGACGGACTCCACAAGGGCAGTGAAGCGGGCATCCACACCCGCACACCCCATCAGCTCCCTCCAGCCGGAGGATAACGCGGAGGAGGAGATAAGCACCGTCACCAGGAGGCACCCAGCATACCGCCACAAGAAACATCCACCGGGGTCTTGCTACTACCACCAGCGGTATGGCAAGGACACCCAGAACTGCCAAGCCCCCTGCCCTTTCGCCCATCCAAAAAAATGGAGGAGGCGGCGGCCAACAGAACATGCCGCCATGGCAGCAGAGGAACCCAGGAGCCCAAAACCATTAGGCTTCTACGTCTGCGACACTGTCTCCGGCAGGATGATGTTGGTCGACACTAGGGCCGTTTGGTCAGTGTTCCCACCATCCCAAGAGGACCGCAAACACCTGCCGGACCCAGCTGCCTTCCTGACGGCCGCCAATGGGTCCCCCATCCTCTCCTATGGCACCAGGGTCCTGTCGATCTCCATCCTTGGCCAGAGGTACATGTGGAACTTCAGTGTCGCCGACATGAGGACCCCACTCCTGGGCACCGATTTCCTCGCCCACTTTGGGATGGCAGTCGATGTCGGTCACAAGCGTCTATTGGACACTGACTCCTGCCAGTCCCTCCCCCTGGCGACAGGCCCCAGCACACCTGCCATCTGCTCCGTCATCATCACGCCCTTCAGGTCCTACGTCTTTGCCTTCTGCACCTTCGGCCTGAGGAACGCTGGGGCAACCTTCCAGAGGCTGATGGACGGCATCCTGGGGGACCTGAACTTCTGGATCTGTTACGTAGACGACATTCTAATTTTTTCCAGATCCCCCAAAGAGCACCTGCGACACATCCGAAAGCTCCTGCAGCGTCTGCAGGAGAATGGCCTCGTCGTCAGGTTCAATAAATGCACCTTCGGTGTCAAAAAAGCTGACTTCCTGGGCCACGAGATATCCCCGGAGGGCATCCGTCCACTCGCATCAAAGGTTGCAGCCGTCACCAGGTTCCCCACCTCTACCTCCATCAAGGCTGTACAAGAATTCCTCAGGATGGTCAACTACTACAGAAGGTTCATCCCTGGGGTCGCACACACCATGGCCCCCCTGACGGAGATCCTGAAGGGCCACCCGAAGTCCTTAGTTTGGGGACCTGACCAGCAGCAGGCCTTCTCCCTGACGAAGTACGCCCTCACCGAGGCAACCACCTTGGCCCACCAGGACCCCAACGCCCGCCTTCAGCTGACGACGGATGCCGGCAACGTCGCCTGTGGGGCCATCCTAGAGCAGATCATCGCCGGATCCCCCCAGCCCATTGCCTTCTTCAGCAAAAAGTTCAGCCCCACGGAGTCCCGCTACAGCACCTTTGACAGGGAACTCTGCCCAGTGTATTGGGCGGTACGTCACTTCAAGTTCCTCCTGGAGGGTACACCCTTCACAATCTGGACGGACCACCAGCCGCTGGTCCAAGCCTTCACAAAGCAGGGGGACGCATGGTCTTCCAGGCAGCAGCAGCATCTCGCGGCCATCGTGAAGTTCACCTGCACAATCAAGTACCTCCCCGGCAGGAAGAACCCTGTAGCAGACGCCCTCTCCAGGATCGAGCTCAACGCGGTGCAGCTCGGGATCAACTACGAGGCCCTCATAATTATAGGAATGTTTCTCCACTGCCAGTTTCAGTCTTAAGCCTTAACACTCCAAGTCCTCTTGCATTTTTTTTTGCTTGCATCAACTCTTTATGAGCCCCATGTCTTTTAGCTTCCTCTTTTGTTTTTAGGTGTTCTTTCTGGGCTAGGTCTTGCTGTTCCTTAACCAAATCCATCATCTCTTGCCTTTTAGTTTCTTTACCTTAGTTAATGCAACAGGCTTTGTTATTTCTGTTGCTGACAACATGAATAGTATACTCAAACCTTAACACAATAAAATCACACTACCGTTCCTCAATATTTAATGCATTGTCTAAGGAATAATATCCTGAAGTAGCTGTGGCTTTATATGGACTACTGTGATTATAATGCTCCTTATACATATACATGTATAATGTCTATTTCAGTACTTATGCAGCAACATACCTCAAAAGGAAAACACAATGACCCTTCATTGATTGCAGAATCACTCACAAAGCCAAACACTAAAAATTAATGTTGACATCACTATATAATAAACACACCATATTTTCTTTCTAGACCACCCTGAAGAAATGGAGATATTCGGCTGAGCAAGATGGCTCATACAGTACTTGAGACTTGCAGTCCCACCAACTGCAGTTGATATACAGTAGCCTATATAGCCTACGAATGTCACTTTTTTTACATTCTGGCACACAAACCAAGTTCCAGAGAACTGGAACATTATGTAATCTCAAACAGTCAGTACAACCCAGAGCCTCTGGCGATCTCTTGAAGAAGCGTGTGTGAATTTTCTAAGAAATTCGCAACTAACATCATTTTAATTATAACTAAAAAGTAAAGGGTAAAACTGAATAATACTATAGCAGCCTGGTTCCCATTAGTCACTGACCGGGATATTTATTGCCTTTTCTTTATGTTTTTGTTTATGTTTATGTCTTTTTTTGTGTTTATGATTTTTACTGTCTTTTGTTGATCTTTTTGCATTTATCCTCAAGGGACTGGCACCAAACACAGTGCCCATAGTGCATATAAACTGGTAGTTACCGAACCAGATGGGCGTGGTAGTATTCTTCAGTTTTACGAAAAAGTGTCTTATTAAACAAACTTATTCTCAGAAACATGCATCTTAAATTATCGAGTATTAGAGCAAATAATTCTGAACTTTTTTCACATTGTACCTCTTCTGTTAGCTTAGGGTGGTAGCCTACCTGGGGGTGACCAATACAAAATTATCTTAAAAAGATAATGGTACAAGGAGGACTATACAAAATTATCCTAACTAGAACATGGTACCAGCAGGAACTATACAAAATTATGGTAAAAAGAAAATGGTTTTGGGGGGAACTATACAAAATTATCCTAAAAAGAAAATGGTAGGCTACAGCCGAGGAAATGATTTCTTTTACCCCTTGAGTTCACGAGACATTGTAAATGGCAACGCCGCTTTTGTTTATGTAGTTAAGTAGTAATACTATTAGCTGATTGGTGCAGACGTCTCCTTTTTACTTGCGTTATTTCAAAAAAAAGTAAAATACGTTGGTAAAAAAATGTGTGAACAATCTGCAATGTGACAGATGGGTTTATAGTGTTTTTTTTCTCAGGATTATATAAAACGCTTTGGTGGAGGGAAATTACGTAAAATAACATCATCACGCAGTGTCGTTTGGCTCCTGAGACTGACACAGGAGACGGAGCCTGAAGGTGGACGATGAACGGTTGGAAGAAGGTTCAAGGTAGAAGTCGTTCCGAGGGAAGAAAGGGACGGTGAACTGTCTAATCAAACGATGCGTACCTTTATTAACGATTTTGCTTATAACTCCAAAATCTTAAGAAGCTATTGCGGAATTTCCATTTCATCAGCTGATACTGTCACTACAGTGACTGAAAATAAATATCGATGCAATTGCTACAAAATCACATTCATTGCCCACAACCCATTTTTTCAAGATGAGAGAGAAGTAATATATATATATATATATATATATATATATATATATATATATATATTATATTATATAATCCACATACAGCTTCACCCGGCGATGTTGACTGCGCATTTATTGTGAAATATGCACGATATTAGTATACGTTAAATGCTCTCTGCTATGCTATTCTTCTACTTCAAACACCTGTGCAGAGGGACCTTGGGTGGATGGATTCCACTTAAACTATTATGATTGGTTGTAGAAGAATGACACTTTTCTCAATTAACAGAATCCAGATGCAAGGTCTTATGATATGAGCCTATGAAATCACGGGAGGTCACATTCCACTTTTGGTCTGGTGGTTGGCTGCAGCATCTATGGCTCTTGGCTCTGAGACGTAAATATTAGCTTTAATAGCAATTATGCTTCAGTTACCTGGTGCTGGTCATTGATCCCTTACAGACGTGCCAGCACATATAAATGACTGATATCAGAAACCCCAGCCTACCACACTGCTGTCACGGTCCTATGGAGATGTGCTCTCACCCCCCGGGGCCCCAAGCCTCCTCTGCGACATCAGTACTGGTCAGCCCCGCCCCTTGGTCCCAGCCTCCCGCCGCCAGGTGTTCGACATCATTCACGGCCTCTCACATCCCTCTGGCAGAACAACGGCCAAGCTGCTGTCAAAGAAGTTCGTCTGGCACGGAGTGCAAAAAGATGCCACGTCCTGGGCGAAACAGTGCCTGCAGTGCCAAACCAGCAAGGTGGGACGTCACACACAGTCCGGAATAGGCGAGTTCCCGCAGCCAGAGCAAGGTTGGCCACATACATCGACGCATCGCCCTCCCCATCAGGCGGTCCAGATATCTCCTGATGCGCAGATCGATCTACCAGGTGGCCCAAGCCACACCGATGCAAGAAGCCACCGCCAGCGCGTGTGCCGAGGCCCTGCTTTCCAGCTGGGTCAGCCGCTTCGGCATCCCAGACCACATCACAACCAGCTGCTGGGGAACACGCATCACACCACCACGGCATACAACCCGGCAGCCAACGGCCTGGTCGAGCGGTTCCACAGGTCCCTGAAGGCGTCCCTCATGGCCCGCTGCACCGCTGAGAATTGGAAATATCAGCTTCCATGGGTCCTCCTCGGCTTAAGAACCGCCCTCAGAGCCGACGGCGCCCCTTCCACAGCTGAAAAGACCTACGGCGAGTCCCTCGTAGTCCCGGGCGAACTCGTGACGGAAGATCGCCACAATCCATCACTGCAGAGGCTCCGTGATGTGGTCGGCAGGTTCGCCCCCTGCAAGCGCATGTACACCGACAGATCGACCACTTTCACACTGCCAGGGCTACCATCCACCACCCACGTCTTCGTCAGGGATGACGCCATCTGCCCGCCACTGACCAGGCCCTACAGGGGCCCCTTCCACGTGCTGGAGTGGAACAACAAGGTGTTCCTGCTAGCACTTCCCGGGAGGAACGACTGGGTTTCAATAGACCGGTTAAAGCCCGCCCTCCTGGAGGAGGACACAGACGTCACCGCAGCGCACCCCCTTCACCACAGCCAGGCCCCGCAAACAGCGGCCGCAGGGCCGTCCCAGGAAAAGACCGCCCGCACCTGCAGCCACACAACCGCATGCACAGGGCGTTCTCCCACTTTCCTCACGCAGCCATGGCACCCTTCAATGCCCCAGCAGATATGCAGACTGATCAGACATGTCCCACGTCTTGGGGGTGGGGAGTATTTGTAACGTCACCTACAGAGCCGTCAGCGGAGTCTCCAGCGAACGTGTCATTCGCTAAGTCTCCACTGAGCAAGTTTTCTATGGTGGCGTCCCATTTTCTTCGCCATACAATTGTCACGCCTAATGTGCCAGGCTGGGTCAATGATTTCAATCATTTAAACTATGTATGTATTTGTTCACCTGTTGTCAATTGTGTATCTTGTATTTCTTCACGGTATAAGTAATTTCAAGATTATATCCATATTGGAATTCTGGTCTGTTTTTATATATTGTAAAGTGTAATGGCTCGCTGTATATTATTAGCACTATTATCGACCTCAGGTCACGCACAATTCATATTGTCTTCGCGTTTCGCCAGCCAGTCTGCCGCTATATAAACTGCCTGGATCTGAAATAACGCACAGTTCTCTTTACCTGTTCGTTTTTTTGCACCTCTTACAGTGGTGACCCCTGAGTAGTCCTGAGCCATTAGCGACCCATACCGCAACTCGTCTTGCTCCTGAAGTCACTCACGCTTCAGCGGACTAACGACGGCGCTGTAACCAGTGTTTGGGCGTACACTCGTCGGCAAAATCACCAGCGTCATTTACGATTCCGCTACGGCGCACTTTCCGGCGCGTTGGACACGAGTACCCACTCCAGTAAGAGGGAAAGGAGCGAAAGGCGGACGCGACATCCCATCCCTCGTGCAATTAACCGCGGAACCTTGGCGGACTCAGACGCCTACCTTCCTCCCATTCACCCACGCACCTTGACCGAGGCTCCTATGCTCCTCCACACCCATGCTCGCGCCAGCACACTTCGGCCCGGCAACACAGTCACGAGCGCTCTGTCCGTGAAAAGTTGCCTGCTTGCACAGGGGGAACCCAACAACGTGGCTGTACAGGGTTGAGAGCCACTTCAGGGTAGCTGACCTTACCGACGAAGTGCTACAGGCTGACACAGTCCTTAACGCCCTGCTTTAGGCAGTATATAGGAAACTCGCCCCGCCGAGTGTCCGCTGCACACCCCCTCACATACTATCCTGGCGAAGGCCCTCCGAGATGTGCTCACCAACGCCGAGCGGGCCGCCTGCGCCATCGACCTTCCCGTCAACCCGCGGCATGATCTGAACACGGTGGAGTCATGGGGCATGATCGAGGACCTGCTCTCACTCTCAGACTTAGACGGCAACAAAAAGCAGCAGGAAATCAAGCCTATCGGGCGGAGATCTACTCGCCGAGCTCCTCCCGGAGTGCCGACCCAGATTCCTCACCTCACACCATGCCCTCGACGTCCTCATTCAAACGGGCGCAGCACCTGACGGACTGGCGCGAAGGCAACGGCGTTAACAGAGCTCACATCACCAGTCAGCTCCGTCCGCAGGAAGAAGGCTGAGGTGGAGTCAACGTCACTGTGAGGCGACCAACGCCCCACAACAAATGGAGTTCCTGGCCTGTGCCACTATCATAAGCAGTTTGGCAAAGACGCCCGGAACTGCCTGCTGCCGTGTTCATTTCCCCATTCAAAAAATGGGGGAGGCGGCGGCCAGCACTACAGACCGCCATGGCAACCGAAAAACCCAGGGGCCCAGAATCACTAGGCTTCTACGTCTGCGAAACCATCTCCGGCAGGATGATGCTGGTCGACACGGGGGCCATTAGATCAATCTTCTCAGCATCCAAGGAGGACCTCAAGTCAAAAACCGGATCCGCTGCCTTCCTGACGGCCGCCAACGGATCCCCCATCCTCTCCTATGGCACCAGGCCCCTGTCGATCTCCATCCTTGGCTGGAGTTATTCCTGGGACTTCATCGTCGCAGAGGTAGGGACCCCACTCCTGGGTGCTGACTTCCTGGCGCACTTCGGGCTGGCAGTCAACGTCAGGCGGAAGCGCCTCCGATTAATTTAATTCTGCTTCGGTCCCTCCCATTGGCAATGGGACCCAAGGCACCCACCATCTGCTCCATCGCCCCCCACCAGTATGCACAGCTGCTGACGGAGTTTCCGGGAGGTGTTCAGGCCTGAGCCCGCTGTCCCCGGGCCCCAGCCAAACATGGCATATACCATCGCAGCACACCAAGGGCCCCTACACATGCGGTCTGGCAGGCTTCACAGCACCATCAAGAGGCCAAAAATGCATCTACAGAAATGGAGCAAAATGGGAATCTGCAAAAAGACCTCCAGTCCATGGGCCTCTCCCCTTCACATGGTGCAGAAACCGGGACGGCTCCTGGAGACCTTGCAGCTACTACAGGCGGCCTTCAACATTGCAACGAGCTCAACCACTACCCCTGCCAAACATGTAGGACCTCATGGCCTCCTTTCACGGAGCTGCATGCTCACTAAATTAGACCTTCTAAAATCATATTTTCAGGTACCTGTCGCACCAGATGATATACCAAACCGGCCATCATCGCGCCACCAGTTCCTACGTGTTCGCTTTCTCCACCTTTCAAGCCCGGAGGGAAGTTCGGGCGACCTTCCAGCTGCTCATGGACAGCATCCCTAGGGACCTGAAGTTCTGGCCGCGTCTCGTCGTACGTTGATGATATGTTATCCTCATATTTTCCAGGTCCTACAGTGAGCACCAGAAACACATCTCAGGCAGTCCTGCAGCGCTCAGCAGGAGAACGGCCTCGCTGTATGCTTCGACAAATGCACCCGCCGCCCAGAAAGCCAACTTCTCAGGCCACGAGATATCCCCCCGGCAGGTGTCCGCCACCACATCCAAGGTCGCAGAGCCGCCACCAGGTTCCTCACCCCCACCACAAGGGCGCCCAGGAGTTCTCGGGATGGTGAACTACAGGCAGTTCATCCCCGGGATCGCACACCACGGCCCCCTGACGGAAGTTCTCAAAGGCCAACCAAATCCCCCTGTCGTGGGGACCCAGCCAGCAGCAGACCTTCTCCCTGGACGGCGCCACCCGCCGAGGCAACCGCCTTGGCACACCAGGATCCCAGCGCCCCCCTCCAGCTGACAACGGACGCCAGCAACGTCACCTGTGGTGCTGTCCTGAGCAGGTCATCAACGGGCGTTCCCAGCCCATCGCCTTCTTCAGCAAGAAGTTCAACCCCGCAGAGGCCCGCTACAGCACTTCGACAGGGAACTCTGCGCAGTGTACCGCGCAGTCCGGCACACTTCAAGTTCCTCCTGGAGGGGACACCTTCACAATCTTCACGGACCACCAGCCGTTGGTTCACGCCTTCACTAAGCAGGGGATGCATGGTCTTCCAGGCAGCAGTGACACCTCTCAGCCATCGCTGAATTCACCTGCTCCATCAGGTACCTCCCCGGCAAGAAAAATCCTGTGGCAGATGCCCTCTCCAGAGTCGAGATGAACGCGGTGCAGCTCAGGGTAAACTACGAAGACCTCGCCAGGGAACAGATCGCGGACCCAGACACCCCAGCCTACCGCAACGCCGTCACGTCTCCTCTGCGACATCAGTACTGGCCAGCCCCACCCCTTGGTTCCAGCCTCCTGGTGCCGCCAGGTATTCAACATCATTCACAGCCTCTCACATCCCTCTGGCAGGACAACGGCCAAGCTGCTATCAAAGAAGTTCGTCTGGCACAGAGTGCAGAAAGATGCCAGGTCCTGGGCGAAACAGTGCCTGCAGTGCCAAACCAGCAAGGTGGGACGTCACACATAGTCCGGGGTAGGCGAGTTCCCGCAGCCAGAGCGACGCTTCAGCCACATATTGTAAAGTGTACTTGCTCGCTGTATATTATTGTTAATTATTATCGACCTCAGGTCACACACAATCTCATTGTCTTTCGCGGGCACGGCGCCAGTCTGCCGCTATATAAACTGCCTGGATCTTGAATAAAGCAGCAGTTCTCTTTACCCGCTCATTTTTTTGCACCTCTTACAAGCCACCTGTGAGCCAGCATTATCCTCAAGAGAAGAGAAACTTCAGAAGAGTATCTCCTTGGGGAGCGGCTCAGCCTCTGAAACAGCACTGTCCTCTACTCTCCATTCTACTTCCTTCTGGACTTAATTCACCAAGTAATTGACAAATAGGCCTTGTCCTCAAAACCTACACCACTCCCTCGAGGAGCATCAGGTAGACTTCCCTTGCAGCACAGACCCTCTTCCCCCAGCAGCCAGGCTTCTCCCTAGCACAGATTCTGGCATCAGGGCCATGCCAGACCATAGAGCAAGGCTTCGGATGGTGCTGAAAATTCATTGTCTGTTTAACAGCTTGATGTAAATTCAGCCTACCTCAACAGTGGACTCAAGGAAATTATATTTTTGGAACAACTTAAGGGATGTGAGGTTGCAAACAGAAAACATTTTGGAGTTCATGCAGATGATGTTATCATTGTTGGGAATTCAGATGTGATTCATTTCAAGAGAGAATTCAAGAATAATTATGCTGTAAAAGATCCAGGAGAGGCATCAAATATTCTTTTCCATAAAATACATCAGAGAAGATTCATCGACAATCTTATTCACCAAAGAGACTACATTCTAGAAGTGCTAACAAATCAAAATCTTTGCTGAATCAAAAGGGTTGTCAACTCCATTAGTCCTAAATTTTAGACAAGAAGTCCCAGAAGATGAGAAATGTAGTGCAATAGAATACAGAGGAATCACTGCAGGCTTGTTACACCTAGTAAATTGCAATAGGCCTGACATTGCCTTTGCTACTGGAGCACTGTGCCAGAACGATCAGGAACCACATAAACAAGATCTGAAGAATGCAAAACTTCTGCTACGATATCTCAAGAAGACTCAAGATTGAGCCATTTGCTGCCAGAAAACTCAAGAACTAAACTCTCAACAAATGAAGCAGAGTACGTGGCACTTTGTGAAGCAAGAGAAGTAGTTTATTTCAGAAAGTTGCTTTGGGAACTTGGATTCAAGAATTTTGTTAACAAACCAACAGAAGTATATGTTGACAACCAGGGTGCCATGGCCTTAGCAAATGACACTCATTGTTCTGAGAGATCAAAGCACATTGACACCCAAAAGCACTTTGCACTAGAGCAAATCAACCTGAGAAAAATCAACATCCTTACGAAGGTCATCTTTGCAGAGAGGACCCAAGAACTAATCACTAAGTTGGGAATATGTCTGCTGCAAAAGTGCCATTGATTCAGACAATACCTCACTTGTCACTTACAAAATAATGGTTTTATTTTTTGTCAAATTTGCAAGTCTTATTTGCTAACTATTTTGCAAATATGTCTGCTGTAAAAGTGCCACTGATTTAGACAATACCTTACTTGTCACTTATACCAAATAATGGTTTTATAATTGTCAAATTTGAAAGTTCATATTTTCCAATTATTTTTCCAATGTTAATTTGTAGTTTTACTTTATTCTATTTAATATGGATTGAATTATGCCAGCTGACAGGGCGATTTATTTGCTTGAGCCAACACTAAATGATTTCTTTTAGCTGAAGTTCCATGTTCTTTTTCAGAGTGGTTATGTATTAGTGTGATAGTCTTCATTAATTCGACTTCTACATTCTTTCTACCTTGTTCTTCATGAGTGGGAGTAATAAAAATGCACCTTCGCTTTATGCCTTTTAATATTTCAACTCACTCACGGAGTCTACAGTGTCTCTCCAATGCGTTGAGAGACACTGTAGACCCGTGAGTGAGTTGAACATTAAAAGGCATAAAGCGAAGGTGCATTTTTATTACTCCCACTCATGAAGAACGTAAGGTAGAAAGAATGTAGAAGTCGAATTAATGAAGACTATCACACTAATACATAACCACTCTGAAAAGAACATGGAACTTCAGCTGAAAGAGAAATCATTTAGTGTTGGCTTCAAGCAAATAAATCGCCCTGTCAGCTGGCATAATTCCACAGCTATGAGTTGCAATTAGCCAAAGTGGAAATCATCTTGTTTTGGTTTATGAATAATTTTTTTTTATTTTCAATTTTCATTAAGTGTTTTAATTACACCATTATAATGCCATAGACCACTATCGCTTCAGGACCTTTTCACTCATCGTGTAATATCAAAATTGGTATAAGTGACCACAATAACTGGTGGTAGTGATTTGTGAGATTTTTGTTGGCATATAAGTTAAGTAGCCTGTAGTTCAGAAAGGCGACTGGAGAGAGCAAAACTCCTGAAATAGCAATGGAAATGGGTTGGGAAGGCGCAAAAATACACAAGTCTGTGCCTGAACAACAGCCAGCCAGTACTGAGTGACAGAAAAAGTTGAAAATCATAGACAAGAAACTGAGTGACATAGACAGGAAACTAAAAAAAAAAAAAAAAAAAAAAAAGCAGGTTTGATGAAAAACATGATGACATAGGCACTTTGATCAAGAGCTGAAAGGTTTGAAGAAAGGCAAGGATGACATAGGATGAGTGGGCTGTTTGTCTACTTCCATGATTAACAGGTAAGGTTTGTAACTTTTCTCTTGTACGTCTATTGAGGAGACCATTCAACATGATTGCTTCAAAAGAGCATTGTTGAAGAGGCATGAGATGACTGAGGAGGGGTTTAGAGAAAAATTCTGAGACTAAGCTAGATCAGGATGAAACTTCATATCAGTTTGTAGCTAGGCCATAAGGATATTTCAACAGGTGGACTGAAATGGCTGAATGCAGAAAAGTTCAATGATTTGGCAGATTTGCTCATCAAGGGACAGTTTGTTACCACATGTTCGACCAGGATGACACTCTTCAGGGAATGAGTACCAAAAGACATTGGTGAGTCGGTGAAGTTTGCAGAACAGTACTCAATACTTGGAGGCTTATGGGCTAAGCTTAGTGGAATGTGAAATGCCAATGAGGAACTCTAGTGAGGGTAGGCTATTAAGATACCCAAGGACTACAAGACAACCAAAAAGAAGCAAACTGACAAAGGTGAAGGTAAGTCCTAATGTGTTGTACTGGTAAAGACCAGCAGAAGTCCAAGCAACAGGCAGCTAGTGCTATGGTAGTGAAAGAACTGAGAAAAGTAACGCTATCATGGTTTGTGAGGACATCAACATATCCCATTTGGAAGATTATGTCAAAGATGGTAGGCTGAAGCTGGCAGATGAAGCTGTTGTGTTAGCAGCATGCAACTGGTGAGCAGAGGACCAGGCGCCATAATTTACCAGTTAATGGAGATTAAGTAAGTCAGGAGAAGGTATTTGTGTTACAGATAGAGTTGGCACAAGTGCCGTTGTACATTTATATTTCATAACTGAGGACCAAATGACTGATTCGAAATGGGATTGTCACCTCTTAGATAAATATCAATAGTTATGCAGCTGCAAAGATTTATGTAAACACTCCATATTATGCAGGAGAGTTACATCCTGTGCCTAGATACCCCTATATATAAAATTATTCTTGAAATATTCCAGGCATTAAAGATCCAAAAGAAATTATTAAAGCTAAGGCTGAGATAATTTAGATGGCAATAAGGGCAGACTAAGGGGAACAAATTAGAGGGAAGTTGAACGAATCAGAGGGAAGTCATACAGGGATGGGTTTAGAAAAAGGGAAGTCAAGGAGGTGGTTAATCACATGGACTACAAGGTTGGTGGGAATTGAAAACTATGCAAACATCCTGACCAGCTATAGCTTGAGGAAATCAAATATAGCAGCAGTAGCTTTTGTCAAAGAAGAGAAATGACTGAGTGCAAACATCATCAAGGCAGTGGATAAGAAAGACCACAGAATCCTAGATGAGGGCTGGTTGGAACTTCAACCACAGAAGGAAGAGGAGATCTACTAAAATGTTAATGTTAGTAGTGACTTAAGCAAGCAAAAAGGAGCAGGCATTGTAGTTGTTAGAGGAATACAAGACATCTTAACCACCATCCCAGGAAGGACTTCCTTTGGAAGACACTGCACTGAAGTGATGACAGTGCTGCCAGTCAGAGCTTTACTGTATACTAGTAGGGAATGGATCCAGATATAAGTTGAGATGCAGAGATGGGAATCACTGAAAGGTCAACTTCTGCATACTGTTCTCCAGTATTGATGCGGAGGATGACAGATGGATCAAACAGAGTCTATGAGGGTTACCATCAACTTAATGTCATCACCAAGTTTGACAAGAAACTGGTGGAAAATCCTGAGGCTATGATGGTAGACCTTCTCAATGATAGATTTTACACCAAGGTGGACTTGAACAAGTGAAAGAAGCATCAAAGGAGCATACAAGTCTCAAGTGGATGTTACCAGTTCAAGAGGATGCTGTTCAGACTAATGAACTCGGCAGTGATGGTCAACAGGATGAGGAGGAATATGCAAATGGAAGCCAGTTACACTGACCATTTTGTGGACTAGGTGTTAATTCATACAGCAACACAGAAAGAGCATACTGAGGGACTAAGGGACCTATTCCAGAGAGGATCCCTTGGACACAAGGTCAGCTGAAATAAGACTGCCATGGAATAACCAAAGCTGATGAAGATCTAAGACACAGCTCCACCAAGGACTAAAATGTAAGTGAGATGACTCCCGGGTTGTGAACAGCTAAGCATATCCTGCAGCACCTTTGACAAACCTAGTGAAGAAGAGACAGTCAAAGGTAGGGTAGGAGGATCCACTACAAAAAGGTATTTGATGGACTGAAGCAGGCTTTAGGAAATGCATTGATTCTATAATTATTGGCTCTCAATAGAACTTCATCGTAAGGACAGATGCACTGAATGAAGAACTAGGAAACAGACTACTACAAGGGTTTGCAGATGGCATATTTCTAATTGCCTATGCAAGCCGGAAACTCAATAAAAACAAGCACAACTATTGCACCATTGAAAAGGAGTGTTTAGTGACAATATTTGCACTAAACAGATTCCCTCTGTACATGTATAGAGTAGATATTGTCTGTATTTCCTCTACACTTGTACTGGGTAGATATTGTGATACAGACACAATACAGCCCACTTTAATACGTACATATTGCAAAGTCAAAAGTTCAGAGGTCATAAGGTCGCCTATAGCACTCCAGAACTACATGTTTCAAGTGGAAAGGATTCCAGGAAAGTTCAGCATTGGGAGAGATTACCTCAGCAGTCTAGATTGAGAAAAAATTTAATTAAGTAGATTTTTTAAGCTAGGGTGCGTTGTATAGTTCCCCCTAGCACCATATCCTGTTGCAGTTTTGAAAGGTAAAATTATTTTTCTTATATTCCAGAACCATTCATATATGTTAATTTCAGTAACTTTAGTTTGAAGAAACAACCATTTATATAGATATCACTGAAATTTTATTGACTGTAATTATTTTATACTTAAAATTATGTTAGTTACTCTTTTCTTGAAATTATTCAATAATTTCAAGACTACCAGAGTTGACCAGATCCATTTGTGGTAATGTTAGCACATGCTGCAATTATTGTAAATTGAATCAACAATATATAACAACTAAGGATGAGAGGAGATAGCAGCAGAGCTGCGAGGGCAGAAAGAAACCCTGATGTCATCCTAGTCATCTCAAACAGAATGTAGTACTTCAATTAAAGGGGAAATTACGCCAGCATTACCTGGGAGTGAGGAGCCGTTCTAGAGAAACTGACATCTGAGAGTTATGATCTGCCGAATTGAAAATCATTAGGTTTTAGTTTTCAAAAATTTTTTTTTTTTTTTCCATGTTTTATTAAGTGTTTTAATTGTACCATTAAATTGCCAAAGGCAACTACCAGCACAGGGCACTCTTTTCACTCATTGTTTCCTTGTAATTGGTGCAATTAAAACAAAGCAACAAAAAATATAGAGAATTTATTCACAACGCTCTAAATGATGTTTCACTTCAGGCTGTTCATCACTCATGGAAGTGGTCTGACAGGGGTCCTTTCCTTAGAACAGTTCCTTTCATGCAGTGAATCTATCTATATATATAAAAGTGAATGTTTGTGTATTTTTTTGTCCATTATAGAAATCTGAACTTCTTTGATCGCGCCCAGATAAAATTTTGCACACAGCCTCTATGCCACCCCAGAAAGGTTTTTCACTCAAGATCAAAACCCTACCCTGTGACAGACATACAAACACAGACAGACAAAACAAATGAAATTTTCGTTTTTACGTCAACTTTTCCTTCAGTTTTCTGGGTTTATTCTCATTTTTCACCTAATGCTTAGCCTTTTCTTCTGGCGCTCCCAGAAGTATGATTAACCTACAATAATAAATCCCATATAACATCAATTTTTATCAGAATTTACATGATCTTTTATCATAATTTATGATAATAATTAATGTAATTGTTTATTACCTCAATGAAATCTACATTGAAAATCTAAATCAATAATTTCTTTCTGTAGCAAGCAAAGCCAAGTCTGCACATGAGTAGTAGTGGCTGAAAGCAATGATTTCCGCCAGCAGAAACCACCACCAAACTCTCTCTCTCTCTCTCTCTCTCTCTCTCTCAAGGCATCACTCAAACACTCTATCTCTGTCTATGAGGTTTATTACTAAATTATTACCAAGAGAGAAGAACAACAACTTATGACGCAACAATGTGGAAAGCAGCATCTGCATAAGAACGAAAAAACACTATTTGGCAACTTTTGGTACATATAGCATAGAATTTGAGATAATACATCATTATACCTCAAATGATTAACTCTAATACCTACTTCTTTACAAGAGCAAACACCCATGAAAGGCATATATATCGAAAAATAACTGTTAATTTTACATACGTGACACATCTGGCAACTGTTTCATCATGCGAACAGCGATAATCACAAGTCACTTGCCCCGCCCGTTCATGCATATGGTTGAAGACATTATATGATATAATAAGTAAATAAACACATTCCCTTTTTTCCTACGGTGTTTAAATGATCCCACGCACGATCCTACGTCATTTATTACAAGATCACCAACATCGTGTAGGAAGAACAGCATGTTGTTGGCTGTGCTGGAATAATCAAAATATCACCTTGGACATGCCAGCTGTTGGAATTAATTATTGTGCAAATTGTCAAAACTTCACTGCACATGGAAGATAAGTGATTACCTGGAAGATAATGGCTGAAAATTCTAGATTAAAACTTTACAGTTCTTTTCCAAAAGGCACTTGGAGGATAAATGTATTAGGTGAAAATAGGGATTAAATTAAGAAATGGCAACTACTGCACTTCAAGTAACTCGAAGTGCTCACAGCTTACACAACACGTCAATTCAGACTTTTTGCTGATGTAATCATACACAGTAAGGAATAGTATTCCCATCAACATTTAGGAGAGTGAAATTATTGTTTATGGTTATATATTAGAATGATATACATTCATTTCTATCTTTTATCATAGCATATCTATTCAAAACAATAAATAATCAAATGCCTAACATTCCTCCAAGAAGGGGAAAATTTTGTTTGATACATGGTTATGTTATTGTACGAATTGACCAAGTTTATAGATGCTGTATGTGTAACTTTATGCATAATTCTATTTCATTGTAAAGTTAATGAGTTGTAATTTATTATGTTAAAAACATCCCTAAAACCAATATAACAAATATGTATCACAAGTTGAAGTTAGCCGTATAGGAAAGTGTTTTGCCATTTTTTTGTAATATGATGAGGGGGTGGAAGGCTAACTCTTGCAGCAATTCACTTAATAATAGGAAAGAAGTAAAAAGGTGTAACAAACTATAGACTAGATATTTCTTATTAAAAAAAGACGTCCATTCTCATACAGTATTAATGAATGAGTCTAAGTTAGAATTGAGGGGTTGGTTCAGTTTTTTTATGAATTGGACAGTGGAGTTTACTTTTATTATAGTAATAACACGTATCATAAAAAGACATCATTGGCCTAGGCCTGTACCAGATTGTCTGTATCAAATGGAAATATTGTTTTAGATTTTTATTGTATGATTTGGACTTATAACAGTCTAGAGATAGCGTTGAAAGGTCTAACAGTGAAATAAATAAGCCTATACATAATATATTCATAGTTCTGATCAGAGCATCTGAGAGGCTTCCCAGATGAAATACAGCGCAAACTGTCACAAAAATTAGCACTAACCTGTCCACACGCACAATTACCTGTTAGTCAGTCAGAAGATATTTAGGTAATACCATCAGTTCATCCGTTCTTGTAAGTGAACTGTCTCCATCCACAAACTGTTGTCTATGTGTAAGTTTTAACAGCAATTTCGATGAACTGACAGAAGAAATGATGGGTAGGCTAAACTTGGTGGTGTTAGGGAGGAAAAAGCAGGAGAGAGAGAGAGAGAGAAAGATAGTTTATCGAATGTCATTCAGAGTTTTTCCAGGCAGCTCCTGGTTGGTCAGCGAATGTTAAAATAAATTCTGTTGAATCAAAAACAATGTACTCTCCTGTATGTGTACGCCGACTTACAATGTGCTGTTAGGCTTGCCTTATGTCTGTCTGTTTGTCTTACAAAAATAGGGTCGCCTCCAGGTCAGACAAATCTTGTATTTGCACTGCATTACCACAAAGTAGATGTTACATAATCTTGAACACCAAGTAAATAGGTAAATGATGAAAAATTTCACCAACTTGCTAAGCAATTATTTCTTCAAAACATAATGAAATTAATAAATATTAACTGAAGTTTCTTGAACATCAAGAAAAAATATAGAATTTGTCTATTTTGGAAACTGCAACAGGAAACGGTTCTAACAGGAATTATACAAAAGAACAAATAGTAATCTCATAAATTAATCCTTGACTCTATGACCTTTGCAGTGTTGCAAGGGATATATGCAGTAGAAGTCCTTGGACACAAAGCTGATGAAGATCCAGAATGTATCACAACCAAAGTTCAAGGCACAAGTGAGATTATCCATAGAATTGACAGGTTATTACAACAATTTGTGAACAACTTGTCATGTAGGCTATGTCTTAACGTAAGTGCAAGACATGTTATATAACGCCGTCCGTAGACGCATTCAGTTCAAAGCTGCAGCTAGATGTTGCTAATGCTGTAGAGTATAAGTGAGATCAGTTATTATTGTGTTAGTATCGAATCCAACACACAGGCTTCGATCCTATAAGTTCTACCTCATGTATGTAGAATATAATTCCTTATTATGTATCGAGCTCCGATGCTCATATGTTTGTTCTGATTCCATTGTATATGCTTTTGTATTTTGTATACATCTGTTACCGCCTTCTTCTCAAATGTAGCAGAGAATAAAACACGAGCTGAAAGATATAGCTTTTCTATCGCCCTTCATCCTCGGACATCTGCGATGAGAATGGGACTGAACTCAAATACTAAATACATCGTATTTACCTTGCAGGTAAGAGTTAAAGAATTGTAGTATGTGTTATAAATACAAACACATCAGTGGCGACGAGGATGGGACGAGTCAAACCTCAAATACTAAATACATCATATTTACCTTTACCGAAAGGACAAATAGGTTGGTTCAGAGTAAAAAAAAAAAAAAAATAAATAAATAAAAAAAAGAGCTCAAGTAGGTCTATGCAAATATAGCCTACACCAGGGTACCAAGTAGGAGTTGTAAGAGTAAACAATGAAACAAGGCGGTTTAGCCTAGATAAAAATTTAGTAGGAATTCATAAACTAGGTTTGACAGAGTCTAATATAGCCTAACCTAGGTTCAAAACTTCCATTGTTAGCCTAAGTACAAAATGCTTCCAAGTTCCTAGCCCAACCAAAACTTCAAGTACCTAAAAGCAAACATGCCGATAGATATCAAAAGTCTAGACTGCTTTAGTATCGGAGAGGATCCTAAATCAGTGGGTACAAGATGGAAACAGTGGATAGGCAGTTTTGAAATTAACCTAGAAGCACTAGGGAAAGTTGATAAAAAGCAGCAGAAGGCTTTATTGCTTCATACTGCAGGTAAGGAAGTTCAGGAAGTATTCAAAACTTTGAATCTAACGAATGGTTCATTGAGGACACAATTGAAGGGCTTACATAAACTATTTTAGGTTCCTCAAGTCAATAAATACTTTGAGCGTCATCAGGTACTAGCATCACAAGCATCAGGTGAGAAAATAGACACTTTTGTGACAAGGTTAAAAAAATTAGCTGCTACTTGTGAATTTGTTGATATAGAAGAGATGGTTAATAGAGAGAGTTATAGAAGGAAGTATCTCACAAGAGCTACAAAAGCAATTGCTACAAGTAAAGAAACTAACCTTGCAAAAAGTTCTGGAAATAGCAAGAGCATTAGAAATGGTTAATTATCAATCAAAGGTCATTGCAGGTAAGGCTCAAAATGACAGTCTCCTCCCCCCCAATAACTGCAAGAGACATAGTCATTTAACAAGTCAGTGTAAATTTGCCAAGCAAAAGACCACTAAACATATTAATAGAACTGTGAATTCAAATGACAGCTCAAGTTCAAATGAAGACAGTGTAGCCTACATAAGACAACAGAAGTAGAAGAATTTGCATTTCACATTAATTCTGTGAACAAAGATGCACAAGAACGTCTTATGGCTCAAATAGAAATAAATGGGAAACTCACACCCATGCAGATTGATACAGCTGCAGACGTGACATTAATTTCAGAAAGAGTTGCACAAACAATACTTAACCTAATAATAAGACCTTCGGACAAGGTGCTCAAAAGTTACAATGGTACAAACATAGAAGTAGTAGGTTCATCACAAGTGAAAGTACAGTATAATAATCAAGAGATAGGCAAGTTACCATTGACAGTAGTCAAAGGTAAAGGACAAACCTTATTGGGTCTAGATTGGTTAAGATGTATCACATTAGACTGGCCTAGTATTCTAAGGGTTACAGGTACAAAACAAGAACCAACAGAAGAAATTTCAATAACTAATCTGTACAAAGAAGTCTTTGAAGACAGAGTACGTACAGTAAAGAATGTACAAGCAGTTATAGTTTTAAAGGAGAATGCCACTCTTAGATTTTTTGCTCCAAGACCAGTCCCATATGCATTGAAAACGGCTGTGGAAACTGAAATTAGAAGGTTAGAAAATGAAGGTTCGTGGGAAAAGATAGATTATTCAGATTGGGCTACACCATTAGTTCCGATTGTTAAGGACAATGGTCAAGTTATGTGGAGATTACAAGGTAACACTAAATCCACAACTGCAAGTAGCTCAACATCCATTGCCAAATCCCAAAGATATGTTCGCAACTTTGTCAGGATGCTATGTATTTTCTAAGGTAGATCCAAGACAGGCATTTCAACAGCTTTCCATGAATGAAAATTCCCAAAAGTTATGTGCTGTAAACACACATTTAGGGCTGTATCGTCCAAAAAGACTTCCATATGGAGTCGCTAACAGTCCAGCTATATGGCAAGTTGGCAACAAACAATGGACAAAATATTTGCAGGTATGTCGGGAGTATTCATTTTCATTGATGACATACTAGTAGCTGGTAAAAACAAGAAGAGCACAGAGAAAGGTTACGTGCAGTTCTAAAGAAACTGAAGGAACATAATCTCAAAGTCAACAAGAGTAAGTGTATTTTAGAAGTTGACTCAGTAGAGTATTTGGGTTTTATTGTAAATGGTAAAGGTATTCACAAGACAAAAGATAAGGTAAATGCAGTACAGTCAGCAAAGGTACCAGAAAATGTAAAGGAATTGCAATCATTTTTAGGTTTAGTAACGTTTTATGGAAATTTCATTCAGAACTTAGCAACAATTGCTCACCCATTACATAATTTGCTGAACAAGGATGTTAAATGGAATTGGACAAGGAATGTCAAAAATCCTTTGAAAGAATCAAAGCAGAAGTGACTTCACCCACATTCCTAGTACATTATCAAATGGATTTGCCAGTAAAGTTGGTTTGTGATGCCTCAAACATGGGTTTAGGTGCAGTACTAGCACATGTAATGCCAGATGGTACAGAAAAACCTATTGCTTTTGCCTCTAGAGTATTAAACAAAGCAGAAAGAAACTAGCCTTTTTCACAAATTGAAAAAGAAGCATTAGCACTAAGTGTATGGAGTAAAGAAGTTCCATATGTATCTCTATGGTAAAAAGTTCACGTTAGTTACAGACCACAAACCATTGTTTATGATTTTGGGTCCAAAAGCAAGCTTGCGTGTGCGTTAGTAGCTGCAAGACTGCAACGTTGGGCAATAATATTAGCTGCATATGACTCGGTTATAGAGTATAGACCAACATCAAAGATGGGTAATGCAGACGCTTTGTCGAGATTGCCTGTGGACAAAGCACCAGAAGAACATGATGAAAGTATCCTTTTAATTTCTGCATATAATTTACCTTTTTACAACTAAGAAAATAGCACAAGGTACAAAAAAAAAGACCAAGTACTCATGAAAGTAGTACAGAGTCTAACAACTGGCAGAGATATTTGTGCAGACGATGTCAATTGTAAACCATACAAAGAGATTTGGAATGAATTGAGTGTCACACAAGATTGTATCCTGAGAGGATCAAGAGTAGTGATTCCAAATGCACTAAGAAGTAGGGTTTTATCAGAAATACACGCTGACCACCAAGGTATAGTGAGATCCAAGTCAATTGCTAGAACTTATGTTTGGTGGCCAGGTGTGGATAGTGTCAGTATGTGTTTAATTTAACATAAATTAATTTGTTTTGAATAAGTCACTTTGGCTGTAATTATTTTTGGAACGTAATGACCCTGTTTCCTCCTCCATCTCTGACTTGTTGTATAGTTTTAATTACAATGAGCTTGTTTTATTTTCACGTGTGGTGTTGGAGCTGTATTCGGCGCTGTCTGGCCAGGAGTAGTCAGTCGTTTTCTGAACCATTAATATTGTGAGGGCTGGACTTAATTTGGAATTTACCTGAGATTTACGAGATCTGCCTGTCTTCAGTTGCTGCTGCTGTCCTCCTTCGAGAGATTGATTGATCTCCAGTCAGCGCCCTTGGCCCAGTTATTAGCCAAGGGGACCTCTCTGCCAACTGGTAAGGTGTGATTACCTGTCGGACGGCCGTGTCCGTTGATCGTCTTGCGACGTTAAAGTGATTTATTCTCCAGTCTACGCCCTTGTTTAGTTATTCTGCCAAGGGGACCTCTCTTACGTTTGGTAAGGTCCTAGGAAATTATATTATTCCCCTCGACCCGTAATTTGAAGGCTGTGTTTGCCACTACCACCGTTCAGAGCTCACTTAAGGGAAGCAATTTATTTTTTTATAAATGTTTAGTGTGTAATAAGTTAGGCTATTCTGTCTTTTCGACATTCTATTACTTTCAGAGCCCTCTCTTTAAAGTGTAATTGCATAGTCTATCTTAATTTGGTGTAAGTGTGTTTGTTATACGATGTTTTCAGTGTATGGTTGATTTTTTGTTTATTTAATGTATTTTGTAAGAGGCTCAGTGGTCATTTCTTTCTAAAAGTTTGTATTAAATATTAAGGTTTTATTTTCATTTTTTTCTTTATCCTCCTTGATTCCATCTCTGTACACTCTGTTGCGGCCATTCCACCTATTGTGGACTTGGTCGTTAGTGACTTTATTTGTATTTTAAGAGACTTGTGTATGTTTGATGGGCATGGGCCCATAACATTTGGCGACCTTTTGCCAGGATTTGTCGGATCCTGTAGTCACTTGAGTGTATAGAGTGGATTCTTGGGGTATTTGCAGCATAGTAATACCTTCTCTCCTATATTTTTGTGTTGATCGGTGTTTATAATTTTTTCTTGACCGTGGTAGGATATTTGTGTGGTTATTGGTGTTCAGTGTATTGGTTTGTTTTTGGGTATATTTTGTGAGATACATTCATATATTTACTTGTGTGCAATTAATTTAATATGGCTGATTTGAATATCCCGGAGCTCTTGAGTGGAGAGGGGTGGCAGGACAGGTTGGAGGACTTGAATAAGCCAGATTTAGAGTGTGTAGCAGAATTTTTTGAAATTGAAAATCCTGGGTCTGTTAGGAAGGGCTTGTTGCTTCTTAATGTTTATGAAAAGGTTAAGGTGATGAAGGCAAAAGGTAAACCAGAGACTAGGCAGGTGGAGGAAGCGGTGTCAGTAGAAATTTTAGATAGGCAGATTCAGTTGAAAAGAATGGAAATAGATCTCCAAAGGTTGAAGGCTGAGGAGAGAGAGAGAGAGACAGCACGAACTTGCTATGCAAGCATTGAGTAATAGGGTTCTTCTTCTTCCCAACATAATGTGTCTGCAAAGCCTTGTATTAATCTAACTGAAGCTCTAAAGTTAGTCCCAAATTTTCAGGAAGTCAACGTGGCAGAGTTTTTGTTTCTTTTTGAGAGGATAGCCTCAAGGTTGGAGTGGCCAAAGGAGTATTGGACCACTCTTATTCAGAGTAAGTTGTTAGGTAAGGCCCAGAAAGTTTACGTTACCTTGGACGAAGAGCTGTCCTCAGATTATGATTCTGTGAAGGCCATAGTTTTGAAGGCTTATTTAGTTGGTACCGGAAGCTACCGACAACGCCCGTAATTTAGAGAAGGAAAGAGGGCAGATTTTTGTAGAGTTCGCCAGGGCTAAAGAGCAATTTGCTGGCGACTGGTTAAAGTCTAAGGAGGTGACAGACTTTGAGAAATTAAAAGAATTGATTTTGGTTGAGGAGTTTAAAAGGTCCGTGCCTAATGAGGTGAAGGTACACCTCGAAGAGTTAAAATTAGAAACTTTGCAGGAGGTGGCTATTGCAGTGATGAGTACCTCCTCTCTCATAAAAATGTGATAGGGAGGTACCCAGAAATGAGAAGTCTGGTTGGGTGAGAGTTAACAGGAATAGTAACCAGAACAGGTATAACAGGCCTAATGATAATTATGGTTCTCGTACTACTCCTGTTAACAGCTATAGAAGGCAGACCACAGATAACCCGGAGAAATTGAGAACTTTGACTTGTTTCTTCTGTCATAAGAAGGGACACGTCAAGAGCATGTTATGCATTTAAAAGGTCACAAAGGTCCAAAAGACGACCGGTAATGGCCATTCGAAAGAATGAGAACGAGTCAGTGGCTGAGAACTCTAATAATCAATGACTAGGCAACAAGTCACTGGTTCCTTTTCAGAAATTTTTGACTAATAGTTTTGTTCGCTCTGGGAATTGACTGAGCAAAGAAAGGTTAAAATTTTTTGCGTGACACTGGGGCTGCTCAGCCTTTAATTCTCAGAGAATCTTTACCTATTGATTTAGAATGTTCAGATAAGGAATATGTTTTGTTAAGTGGTTTCCAGATACGGTCAGGTCTTACCCGGTTGAGAGTTTTATTTATCATGCCCGTCTTTTTCAGGTTATTTAAAATTGGCCATTATTGATAAATTTCCTATTAAAGATGTGGATCTGGTGTTAGGGAATGATGTCGCCCTAATAAATAAAAGCTTTCCTGTTGTATTAAATTCCAGTAATGAAATATCTGTAGTCACTCGATCGAAGGCTAGTAGTGTTGACTCGCCGAGTCGGTAGTTGATGTTGATTTGAGTAGTTTAGATCGTAGTGATAGCTTAGTTGTAGATAGTGGTGTGTTGGATAATAAACTTAATTGGACTACTAAGTGGAACTTGTTACAACTCAGAAAGCAGATTTTAAAGACCTGCCAGTTGAGTCTGGCGAAATTACTGATTTGACTGTCCCTCGATTTAAGATAATTAATAATATTTTGTATAGAATAAGTAGACCTTTTTGATGCCATTAACACAGGTTGTGAAATTGTTAAACAGATTATGGTTCCTTTTGTTTATCGAAAGGAGTTAATGACATTGGCTCATGAAAATGGTTTGGCTGGTCATTTGGTGTTTTCAAAACTACTCGTAAATTGTGTGAAAGTTATTTTTTGGCCTAAGATGAAAGCTGATGTTAAAAATTTGTAAATTGTGATGTTTGTCAAAGGTCAGGAAGCCTAATCAGCCAATTCCAAAGGCACCATTACATCCTATTCCTGTTGTTTCTGAAACTTTCAGAGAGGTAATTATTGACGTGGTTGGTCCTCTGCCGAAAACTCAGAGTGGCAATCAGTATATTTTAACAATTATGGATAGGATGTCTCGATATCCTGAGGCAATACCACTACGAAATGTAAAAACTGTTAAGATTGTTGAAGTATTAATTGAATTTTTCACCAGGTTCGGAATGCCGAAAGTAATTCAGTCTGATTGGGGGTCTACTTTTCTGAGTAAATTATTTAGGGAGAAGATGGCTGAATTAAGAATTAAATGTGACTTCTTCTGCGTACCATTATGAAAGTCAAGGTGTTTTGGAGCGATTTCATCAAACCACGAAGTCTATGATAAAAAAGTATTGTTTGGTTAATGGTTCCAAATGGGATAAGGAACTACCTTATTTATTATTTGCATTTCGGTCAGTGCCGAGTCAATCTTTGGGATTTTCACCTTTCAGCCTTATTTTTGGTCACTGTGTTCGTGGTCCATTGGATGTGGTTCAGAATCTTGGGAGGGGGACGCCTGATATGAATTTATTAGATTATGTTAGTAATTTGGGTGATAAATTGAAGAAGGCTTGGAAGTTTGCTGGTAAAAATTTATTGTGTAGCCAAACAAAAATGAAATACTTTTTTGACGGAAAGACTAAGGAGCGTAATTTTGTAGTGGGTGATAATGTTTTAGTATTGCTTCCCATTCCAGGAAACCCTTTAAAAGCTTCATTTTCAGGACTGTGGAAAATTTTAAAGAAATTAAGTGATGTTAATTATTTAGTTGAAACTCCTGAAAGGAGGAGACCCTACCAGTTGTGTCACATAAATATGTTAAAGATTTATAAAGGTCGTGACAAAGTTATTCCGTGGCATTAGTTGGTGATACTACTGTAAAGTCACCACATCGGCGCCAGCGTAGTGTTTTCTGGCATGCCATTAATTAAGTCTCCGCTGAGCATGTTTTCTTTGGTGACTTCCCATTTTCTTCAAACTCAATTAGTCACGCCTAAAACGTGCCAGGTCACGATTTTAACCATTTTTACTTTATACGTATTTATACAAATGTCACACATCATGTATCACATGTTTCTTCATTCACAGGCATCAAGACTGTATCCATATTGAAGTTCTGTATGTTTTGTATTGTAATTTGTACTCGTTCTGCATATTATTGTTTATTGTTTCGACCTCAGGTCACAGTCAATTCCATTGTCTTTGCGGGCGGCGTCAGTCGGCCGCCATATAAACTGCCTGGATCTGTAATAAAGTAGCAGTAACTTTTACCTGCTCGTTTCTTTGACACCTTACAGTGGTGACCCGAGTATCCCGGAGCCATTAACGGACCGACACGGCGACTTAGTTTTGGCTCCAGGACTTCTTCCAAAACGCTTGTAGCGACTAAACACGGGCGCTGTAACCAGCGTTTGAGCGTGCTGACTCGTCGGCGCACCCACCAGCCGCCACTAGCGGAACCACACGGCACACGAAAGTCGCGCATCGACGCCAGTACCCCCACTCCAGTAAGGGATCAAAGGAGCGAGCATGGACGCCGATATCCTCCTTCATGCAGTTGAACGGACTCCGCGGACTCGAGGTTTACCTACCTCCCATCACACCGCGCCCGCCCCTGCATCGAGGCCCTCCCGCAACTCCACACCAGCGCCCCAAACACATGACGGCCGGGCAACACAATCGCTGGGCCGCCCTCACCGTAAAGCTGCCGCCATTTATGCAGGGGGAACCCATCGATGTGTGGCTGCGCAGGGTGGAGAGCCACTTCAGAATCGCAGACCTGACGGACGAAATCCTACAGGCCGACACAGTGCTCAACACCCTTCCGGAGGACGATGTACAGAAAATTCATCGCGAGTACCAAACACACACCCTAACATACAGCACCACAAAAGTTCCTCCTCGGCTTGCTCCTGCCCATCGCCGAGCGGGCCGCCCATGCTATCGACCTTGCCATAAACCCACACCACGACCTCAATTCAAGAGACGCTTGAGCATGGTCGTGGATCTCCTGTCACTACCAGACTTGGATGGCACAAAGAATGGCAGGAGATAAGCCGCGACGGGAAATCTATCTTCGCCAACTCCTCCCGGAGGTACGCAACCAGATCGCTCAACCCTACACCATGCCTATCGAGGACCTCATAGAGACGGCGCAACATCTCACAGACTCCGTCAAGGCTTCACAGCGCTAAAAACTGGCCACACAGCCGGTAGCTCCGTCCAGCCTGAAGAGGACGTGAGCAGCCCGTCAACGCCATCGCCAACAGACGTCCACCGAACCACAGCAGATGGAGGTCCCCGGGCTTTGTCGCTACCACAAGTGGTTCGGAAAGGACGCCCAAAACTGCCTGCTGCCCTGCACCGTTCGCCCGTTCAAAAACGGGGCAGCGGCCAGCAGGACAGGCCGCCATGGCAGCCGAAGAACCCAGGGCCTCAAAAAGAGTAGGTTTTTACGTCCGCGACACCGCCTCCGGCAGGATGATGCTGGTCGACACAGGGCCTTTAAATCGGTCTTCCCGGCATCCCAGAGGACCGCAACCAGACACCAGACCGGCCGCTTTCCTGACGGCCGCCAACGGAACCCCATCCTCTCCTATGGCACCAGGCCCCTGTCGATCTCCATCCTTGGCCAGAGTTACTCCTGGGACTTAATCGTCGCGGACGAGGGAACCCCACTCCTGGGGGCCGATTTTCTGGCGCACTTCGCCTGCTAGTCGACGCGTGAGGCAAGTGCCTCCTCGATACCGACTCCTGCCGGTCTCTCCCCCAACAGCGGGACCCAGACCCACCATCAGCGCGCTCGCCCCCATCAGTATGCACACCTACTGTCGGAGTTCCCTCAGGTATTCAAGCCCGAGCTTCACCAAGTCCCCGGGCCCCAGCCAAGCACGGCATATACCACCATATAACGACTCAAAGGGCCCCGACACATGCAAAGTTCCAGGCTTCCCCTCAGCGTCTTCAGGAGGCGAAAAAAAGCATTCGTGGAGATGGAGCGGATGGGAATCTGCAGGAAAGACTCCAGTCCATGGGCCTCCCCCTCCACATGGTGCAGAAACCGGACGACTCCTGGAGACCCTGCGGCGGTGACTACAGGCGGCTCAACATTGCAACAGAGCCCGACCACTACCCTCTACCCAACAAGCAGGACCTCACAGCCTCCTTTCACGGGGCCAAAATATTCACTAAATTGGACCTTCTTAAATCTTATTTCCAGGTACCTGTTGCACCAGAGGACATACCAAAGACAGCCATCATAACGCCCTTCGGGTCCTATGTGTTCGCCTTCTCTCACTTTCGGCTGAGGAACGCCGGGGCCACCTTCCAGCGGCTCATGGACAGCATCCTGGGGACCTAAAGTTCTGCATCTGCTACGTCGACGACATTCTCATATTTTCCAGGTCTCACAGCCAACACCAGAGGCACATCAGGGCAGTCCTCCAGCGCCTCCAAGAGAACGGCTTGTCGTCCGCTTTGGACAAGTGTACCTTCGGCGTCCAGAAAGCAGAATTCCTGTCACGAGGTGTTCTGCGACAGGCGTCCGCCCTCTTACATCGAAAGTAGCAGCCGTAGCCAGGTTCCCGACCCCACCTCCGTCAAGGCCGTCCAGGAGTTCCTTGGGATGGTAAACTTCTACAGGCGGTTCATCCTCGGGATCGCGCACACCACGGCCCCCCTGACGGAAGTACTAAAAGGCCAACCGAAGTCCCTGTCCTGGGGACCCAGCCAGCAGCAGGCCTTTTCCCTGATGAAGGCGCCCCGCCAAGGCAACCGCCCTTGGCACACCATGATCCCAATGCCCCCTCCAGCTGACGACAGATGCCAGTAACGTCGCCTGCGGTGCTGTTCTGAGCAAATCATCAACAGCGCCCCCAGCCCATTGCCTTCTTCAGCAAGAAGTTCAATCCCCGCAGAGACCCGCTACAGCACCTTTGACAGGGAACTCTGTGCGATGTACCGCGCAGTTCGGCACTTCAAGTTTCCTCCTGGAGGGGACCCTTCACAATCTTCACAGACCATCAGCCACTGGTTCACGCCTTCACGAAGCAGGGGACGATGGTCTTTCAGGCAGCAGCGCCACCTCTCAGCCATAGCCGAATTTACCTGTTCTGTCAGGTACCTCCCGGCAAGAAAAATCCCGTAGCAGACGCCCTCTCCAGAGTCGAGTTGAACGCAGTGCAGCTTGTGTAGATTACCAGACCTCGCCAGAGAACAGGCCGCTGACCCAGAAACCCCAGCATACCGCACCGCCATCACGTCCCTCAAGTGGCGGGACGTGACCACCGTCCCCAAGGCCCAAGCCTGCTCTGCGACATCAGCACAGGTCAGCCCCGCCCTTTGGTTCCAGCCTCGCCGCCGCCAGATATTCAACATAATTCACGGCCTCTCACATCCTCTGGCAGGACCACGGCCAAACTGCTTTCAAAAAGTTCGTCTGGCACGGGTGCAAAAGGACGCCACATCCTGGGCAAAACAGTGCCTGCAGTGCCAGACCAGTAAGGTGGGTCGTCACACGCAGTCGGGGGTAGGCGAGTTCCCACAGCCAGAGCGCCGCTTCGGCCCATCCACATTGATGTCGTTGGGCCCTTCCCATCAGGCGGATCCAGATACCTCCTGACGGTGGTAGACCGTTCGACGAGGTGGCCGGCCACACCCATGCAAGAAGCCACCGCCAGCGCGTGCGCCGAGGCCCTGCTCTCCAGTTGGGTTAGCCGCTTTTTGGCATCCTGGATCACATCACAACCCTCCAGTTGTGGTCCGCCCTGGCTCAACTGCTGGGAACCATGCATCACACCACCACGGCGCACAACCCAGCAGCCAACGGCCTGGTCGAACGGTTCCACAGGTCCCTAAAGTCATCCCTCATGGCCCGCTGCACTGCCGAGGACAGGAAACATCAGCTGCCGTGGGTCCTCCTCGGTTGAGAACGCCCCAGAGCCGACGGCACCCCGTCTGCAGCCGAACAAACCTATGGGGAACCCTCGTGGTGCCGGGAGAGCTCGTGACGGATGAACGCCACTCCCCATCACTGCAGAGGCTCCGCGATATGGCCAGCAAGTTCGCCTTGCAGGCGCTCATACATCGACAAATCAACCACCTTCATGCCGCCACAGCTGTCATCCGCCACCCACGCGTCAGAGTCGACGCCGTCCGTCCACCACTAACCAAGCCCTACAGGGGACCCTTCCGCGTGCTGGAACGGAACAGCAAGGCGCTCGGCTGGCACTCCCTGGGAAGGAAGACTGGGGTTCAATAGACCGCTTTAAAGCCCGCTTTCTGTCAGAGAGTCGGCAGCGACGCAGCACCCTTCCGCCCAACCACACTCCAGCACGCCTCACCACGCAGCGGCCGCCCGGGAAGGGACCGCCAACCAGCAGCCTCACAGGCGGAGACCCCTCCGTTATCTTCAAGGAGCCGCGCACCCTTCAGCCCCAGCAGATACAGGGATTAGTCAGACGCGTCCCTCGCCTTGGGGAGTATTTGTAAAGTCACCACATCGGGCGCCAGCGAGTGTTTCGGCGGCACCATTAATTAAGTCTCCGCTGAGCATGTTTTCTTTGGTGACTTCATTTTTTCAAACTCAATTAGTCACGCTCTAAAACGTGCCAGGTCACGCATTTTAACCATTTTTACTTTATACGATTTATACAAATGTCACACATTGTGCATCACATGTTTGTTCATTCACAGGCATCAAGACTGTATCCATATTGAAGTTCTGTATGTTTTGTATTGTAATTTGTACTCGTTCACTGCATTATTGTTTATTGTTTCGACCTCAGGTCACAGTCAATTCCATTGTCTTTTTATGGGTCGCGCTCAGTCGGTCTATATAAACTGCCTGGATCTGTAATAAAGCAGCAGTAACTTTTACCTGCTCGTTTCTTTGACACTTTACACCAAAGTGTAATGGTATTAATTCTTTTCTTTTTCCAGACGTGAGTAATTTTGATGATGATTGTTTTGATGGTGCCGAATGGCCTAGTGATAATGAACATTCTTTAGAAAAATTTTTCAGAAATGGTTTCACATTTGAATTTAGTAGAACAGGGATCTTTGAAAAAGTTAGTTTTTAGTTATAAGGATTTATTTTGATGTTCCAGGACAGACCACTGTCCTTGAACATGATGTGATGTGGGTAACGCAACTACGGTAAAACAATCCTCTTACAGGTTAAATCCATTTAAAAATGATGTTGTGGATAAAGAGGTTGATTATATGTTATGACACGGGGCTGATCGAACCCAGCAACAGTCCGTGGTCTTCACCTGTTGTTTTGGTAAAGAAACAGGATGGTCAATTCAGGCTTTGTTTTGATTACCGCAAAGTCAACGAGGTCACAAAGCCTGATAGTTATCCTTTACCCAGGATAGAGGACTGTATTGACAGGATAGGGAATTCAAAATATATAACTAAATTTGATTCGTTAAAGGGTATTGCAAGTTCCGCTGTCCAAACGGCACGGGTTTGTCAGCATTTGTAACGCAGCGAGGACTCTACCAATGTAAAGTAATGCCTTTTGGGATGAAGAATGCTGCTGCAACCTTTCAAAGGTTAATGAATACTTTGGTCCAAGGTTTAGAGGGGTGTGTTGTTTATATTGATGATATTGTGATTTATAGTGATGACTGGGACACCCATCTTAAACGTATTAAGGCCGTATTTCAGGTACTTAGGAAAGCTGGTTTGGTTATAAACTCAAAAGAGTGAGTTTGCCAAAGCAAAGGTTGTGTATTTGGGTCACGAAGTAGGATTTGGGAAAGTGGCTCCAAAACAGGCAAACATAGACTCTATTAGGCATATTGAAATACCAAAGAGTCACAGGGATGTCAGAAAATTCTTGGTTTAGTAGGGTATTATCGTAGATTTGTTAAGAATTTTTCTGATATCGCTGAGCCCTGACTAATTTATTACGTAAGAATGTGACTTTTGTATGGACTAATGATGCCCAGAATGCCTTTGAAAAATTAAAGCAGGTCCTAATGAATTTCCCTATATTGAAAGCCCCTGATTTTGACGTTCCTTTTTCGCTTGCTACTGATGCAAGTGATGTTGGGGTTGAGCAGTTTTGTTGCAGGAAGATGCTCATGGAGTATCTCATCCTGTTGCCTATTTTTCCAAAAAGTTATCCCCGGCACAACGGAAATATTCGGCTGTAGAGAAAGAGACTTTGGGATTAATTTTAGCTGTTAATCATTTTCAGGTGTACTTATCCTCTACAGGGACTCCGATTAAAATATTAACGGATCATAATCCATTGATTTTCTTGAACAGGTTTAGGAATAAAAATCAACGGTTGATGCGTTGGAGCCTCCTGCTCCAGGAATGGAATTTTAGCTTTTCACACATTCCAGGCAAAAGTAATGTTGTCGCTGATGCGCTGTCACGCATCAGTGACTGATCGATAGGTTGATTTGAGAAAAACCTTTTTGTTCTTCGTTAATTATTATTTGTAAAGTTGTTTTGTATATATTTATATTAATTGATTTGATTAATCCTATAAATTTATCGAATGTACAGGTTTCCAGGTGTGTTGTTTCCAGGTTTGTTGTAATAATGTTGTGTCAGGCGTTTTTTGTTTATAAAATAATTTAGGATTAAGTATTTAAGATTAAGATGTTAAATGTCGTGATTTGCAGGTTTTTTTTCGGTATCGTCTTTGATTAAGAGTGGTTACGGTACTTTTGATTTTGTTTACTTTAGTATGTGTTGTTGGTGGAGGTTAATTTTAAGGTGTTACCATTGTCTTTGTATGTCCAGGTTAATTTTAAGGTGTTACCATTGTTTTGTATGTCCATTAATGATGTGTGTATTTAAGGCCCAAACCCGTTTAGTGTGAGGACGCTCTCTGAAGTGTAGAGGCACTAAAACTAAGTGAAGTGTAGTGAAAAGATGCTCTTTGAAATTCAATGAGTCGTGAAAACAAAGTGTTGAGTAAGGACGCTCTCTGGAGTGAAAAGAGGCATTTTTGGAAAGTGTTGTGAAGGGTCACAATATTGAGTGTGTTGTAAATCATTGATATGTGGACAGTGTGTTACGTTTTTTTTATTTTGGTGATTGATGGTTAGTTTTTATAAATCATTAATCATATACTGTTATGTCCCTGTTCTTTGTTTATGCCAATGGTCCGCATTAATTCTTTCTTTACATAGCTTAGATAGGTCACGGGTCTGTAGCACAACACAGCCGTTTTTTAGGCGCTACAGGCTGGTGTATGAGTGGTGACCTAGACGAAGTTAAGGTTAATCTATTAAGGTTTTGGTCCTTATTTTGTTTGACTGATATTTGTGTTTTCAGAATAATTTAGCCAGGTCATGGCTCACGGGTCTGTAGCACAGCACGGCCGTTTTTAGGCGCTACAGGCTGGTGTATGAGTGGTGACCTTGGTTGAGGTAACACTAGCCCCATTGTGGTCGATTTATATTTTTGTTATCGGTTATCTAGGTTTAGTCTAATAATAGGTTAGTCTTGTTAACATTGCTGCTCCTAACCTGTGCCCACCACTCCACTTGTGAGTTCATGGGGATATTACCATATTTCTTCGTATGCTGATACTGATGTTATTTTGGCGTGGTCACTATAAGTTGTTTACTTGTATTAGCTTTAAGTCTTGTATTAGGTTAAGATTTGATATCTATTGACTGTATTGAAAGTGGTACAAAAAATTTTTTTTGCCACTATCTCTAATCTATCCGGCAATGTGATATAGTATTTTTAATCACTTTTTGAGTTTAGTCATTTGACTTTAATTTTTCTTATTGTCCTTGTTTTATTTCATATAGTTTGAATTGCTATGTTTGCTTTTGATGTTAGCATTTTTATATATTTCTTTGAATTTTGAGTTAAGTTCAATACTTTGTAGAAAAATTTTCTTGTGGAAATTTTTTTTTTGTTGGGTAAGGAGGTGTCAGTATGTGTTTAATTTAACATAAATTAATTTGTTTTGAATATGTCACTTTGGCTGTAATTATTTTTTGGAACGTAATGACCCTGTTTCCTCTTCCCTGACATTTCTGAATTGTTGTATAGTTTTAATTACAATGAGCTTGTTTTATTTTCACGTGTGGTGTTGAGCTGTATTCGGCGCTGTCTGGCCAGGAGTAGTCAGTCGTTTTCTGGACCATTAATATTGTGAGGGCTGGACTTAATTTGGAATTTACCCGAGATTTACGAGATCTGCCTGTCTTCAGTTGCTGCTGCTGTCCTCCTTCAAGAGATTGATTGATCTCCAGTCAGCGCCCTTGGCCCAGTTATTAGCCAAGGGGACCGCTCTGCCAACTGGTAAAGGCGTGATTACTCTGTCGGACGGCCGTGTCCGTTGATCGTCTTGTGACGTTAAAGTGATGTATTCTCCAGTCTACGCCCTTGGTTTAGTTATTCTGCCAAGGGGACCTCTCTTACGTTTGGTAGGTCCTAGGAAATTATATTATTCCCTCGACCCGTGATTTGAAGGCTGTGTTTGCCACTACCACTGTTCAGAGCTCACTTATGGGAAGCAATTTATTTTATAAATGTTTAGTGTGTAATAAGTTAGGCTATTCTGTCTTTTCGACATTCTATTACTTTCAGGGCCCTCTCTTTAAAGTGTAATTGCATAGTCTATCTTAATTTGTGTAAGTGTGTTTGTTATTCGATGTTTCTGTGTATGGTTGATTTTTGTGTTTATTTAATGTATTTTGTAAGAGGCTCAGTGGTCATTTCTTTCTAAAAGTTTGTATTAAATATTAAGGTTTTATTTTCAGTTTTTCTTTATCCTCCTTGATTCCATCTCTGTACACTCCTGTTGCGGCCATTCCACCTATTGTGGACTTGGTCGTTAGTGACTTTATTTGTATTTTAAGAGACTTGTGTATGTTTGATGATGTGGGCCCTTAACAATAGGGACATTGAAAATTTAGTTAAAAAGTGTATGAATTGTGCATTGCAACAAAAATAATCCTAAACAAACAAGAATGCATCCATGGAATTACCCCTGATACCCATGGCAACGTGTGCATATAGATTTTGCAGGTCCATTTTTAGATATTCATATTTGATATTAGTAGATGCATATAGTAAGTGGCTAGAAGTTATACCAATGCAAACATCATCATCGGTAGCAACTATAAAATCACTCATGCAAATCTTTGCAACGCATGGTTTGCCAGAAAGAATAGTGACAGACAATGGTCCAAAGTTTACTTCACAGGAGTTTAAAGAATTTCTGAATGTGAATGGTATACAACATACATTATCAGCAACTTACCATCCACCACAATGAATGGTGAGGCAGAAAGATTTGTCCAAACCTTCAAACATAATATGAAGTGTAGACAAGCAAACTCTGTAATGTAACATCTCATATTGCAAAGTTTTCTTATCCTATAGAACAACCGTGACACAGTACTACGGGTGTAACACCGTCATATTTGTTGATGGGGGAGGAGGATCAGGAGTAAGTTAGATCTTATGTGTCCTAGCTTGCAGAGTCAGTTAGAACAGAAAGGTTATGATCAAGTAAAAAAGCTTCCAGAGGTAAGACATTTCACTCCTTCAAGTTATGTCATGGTAAGATCATACAATACACAAGAAAAATGGGTACAAGGAGAAATTGTCAGGGATATAGGAAATTTACATTATGATGTTAATGTCAGTGGAAAGATTGTAAAACGTCATGTTGATCAGTTGCAGTCATTCAGTACAAATAATACAGAAGTACAAGTTTCAAATACCTCAAACTTAAATAACACAGATGTGCAAACTGCTCACCAAGACGTTGAACCTCCAACTGTAAATATAGAGGAAAATCTCGCAACAGCTCAGGACACATCTCCAGTACTCCCCTAACCGAATGAATAGAGGAAAACCTCCTGAAATATTAGATTTGTAAGTGTTGAGAAACAGTTCTGTTTTAGTCGCATGTAAAGGGGGAGAGACTGTCATGTATGTCTTAACGTAAGTGCAAGACGTGTTACTGTATATAACGCCGTCCGTAGACGCGTTCAGTTCAAAGTTGCAGCTAGATGTTGCGTAATGCTGTAGAGTATAAGTGTAATCAGTTATTATTGTGTTAGTATCGAATCCGACACATAGGCTTCGATCCCATAAGTTCTACCTCATGTATGTAGAATGTAATGCCTTATTATGTATCGAGCTCCGATGCTCATATGTTTGTTCTGATTCCATTGTATATGCTTTTGTATTTTGTATACATCTGTTACCGCCTTATTCTCAAATGTAGCAGAGAATAAACACGAGCTGAAAGATATAGCTTTATTTCATCGCCCCTTCATCCTCGGACATCTGCGACGAGAATGGGACCGAACTCAAATACTAAATACATCATATTTACCTTGCAGGTAAGAACGAAGAATTGTAGTATGTGTTATAAATACAAACACATCACAACTACTCAAAACTTGCAGGGCCTCTGAGCAGTTTACTGAAGAAGGGATAACTGAAGTAAATGGAGGGACGGACTCTGAACAAAATGTATTTAATAAGGTGAAGCAAGCCTTTGGAAATGCACTGATACTACGATAACTGATCTTCAATAAGACCTCCATCATGTGGACAGATGTATCAAATGAAGGACGGGAGGCTTACTACTGCAAGAATTTGCCATTGGTATATTTACAAATGCTTCAGCAAATGGAAAACTCAAGAAGATTGAGCACAACAATATTTACGGTTAACAGATTTCCTTTGCAGTATACCTGCATATGGTAGATTTTATGATACTGACAGACCACAAGCGACTTGCTTGTATCCAAAGGCACAGGATTGCAAAGCCAAGGATTGATTATGAGGAGGTCAATGGGAATCCAGAGCTATAGTTTTGAGTGGAGCGCATTCCAGAAAACCCAGCGTTGGCACTAATTACCTCAACAGACTAAATAAAAAAAAAATATGATAATTTTTCTCAAGTTGGAGAATGTTTTCAAAGTATGAATTATGTGATAGATAAATTTCTGTGCAGTTTCCACAAATACCATTTTCTATGTTAGATTTTTAAGAAAGATTGAGAGCTTTTATTTGCTGCAATATTCTAGATTTGGTTAAATGAATTAATTTCATGTAGACACTTATCACTGAGAATATATTTTAGTAAGATGCCAGTGAAATTCTAGTGCATTTTCTTATGGTGAAAACATGTCATTTATGACTTTCTTAGTGTTCAAGAGATTTAGGGTGTAAGTCGACCGAAATTATGAAATATTCTACTTTCTTTTGAGGTGTATGTTTATTCCAGAACATTAATGAGCTGGTGACGCAAAGCAAGTCTAACGTCTCCAGTCACTTATACGGGTAGAAAGAAGACGTACATTTCGACATATACATTTTGGGGTTTTGTTTTGCGAGAGGAGCTGTTCAAAGAGAAATACCAGACTACCTCCACCATGATCGTCGATAAGTTGTTTTCCTCTAGCAATATGTTGTGGCACGTGTTGAAAATAAACCTTACAATTTTTAAAGAGTTTTCATCACACTTTGTGTAAGGCCATTAACCACTGCTACTTTAGAATCATGTTATTCCCAGACATATGGAATGAGATATTTTATAAAAATTCTATCTATAGCGTTTAAAAAATTAAACTGTTTTGTACTTTCTGGGGCATGTTTATCATGGCATATGGAATATTATCACAGTCTTAAGTAGATTTCTTAGAAGTAGTTAGTGCTTACCAAAAATCTGTTACTGAAGCAGACAAAATATGAGTCTTCCTAATATAGTTCCGTCTATCAATTAATTATTTTCTTCTCTTACTTATGGTGACTATTTTACATATAGTTTATCAAAGGTTTTCTTTGAAACCCTGGAAGAAGTATTGGCAAGAGCATCAACAACTATCTGGGGAGTAGTAAAATTTCGAGTGTTAATTCAAAACTTTCCTTCAGACCAAACTGAGTGAAGTTCTAATTTATCTGTAATAGAAATACAGGCCAACATCATTTATGTAGGCTACTTGCTTTATTTTTTAGCCTGAATTTTGTTCGAGCATTATGGTGTTCTACTTGATAATGACGTACTTGTGTCCTGTATCCCATTTAACTGCCCTTAAGGCTCTATATGCTGCATTCACTCAACGTCCAACTATGGCAAGCTTGCATTCATGATATTCTAGATGAACTGGAGACCAGGTAACTAGTTCTGAAGCAACATCTTTAAAAATAAACTCCCTACATCAAAATATTTAGAGCTTTTTCAATGTAGAATCCTGTTAGCTTTTTGTGGTTTTCACTTTGGTATCCTTATAACCAATGGACTGTAGGAAGCATTGAAGACAATTAACAATGGAGCACTAGCT